>NC_139239.1:30237288-30279489 GCF_977018435.1 Lepisma saccharinum | reverse complement strand
AGCCATATTTTGAACCTAAATCTATTGATAGAAAGAAGAAATTTAAATATGAGTAAAGAAGACACAATTGGAAAAGAAAAAGCGTAGCGATTTAAACTATATTTCTTCCCAATTACTATATTTGATATTACTGAAACTAACGCTAAACCTGGTAATACCTCTCACTATAGTTTTTATTCTGAGTTTATTTGATTTGAAAATACAAAATAGTCGGTGAGGTTTATACATGTTTCCCCTTCCCGCCAAAATCAACGCTCTACTGCAAGAACGGCAACAGCAGAACCAATCAGTAATGGTAACTAATGCTGATTGGCTGCTTGAATCACGTGCTCTGTTACGTTACATATTTTGGCGGGAAATGAAAACGGCTAAATATATTTTAACAATGTTGCTCTTAAGCAACGCACTATTTCCTAGAAAAAAAATCTACGAAGGTATTTCAACAACTTGTGCGCTACATCTACTGTAGTAGTATCCTTTTCCCATTCCCAATACTTTATTGACCAGTAGCAAACTACTTGCAAGTAGATTACGTCTCCGAAGTAGAAAGGAAGCAAATAAACTCAACACACCTGGCAACACTGGTGAAGTATTCCGAGAGGTAGGGAGTAAGGTTGGAGATAGAAGTGGTTAATGACGTTTCGTGTGCGTCATTTTGAAATAGCCAATAAAAGTAAGCGAGTTATGTCGGGCAGAAGGGGACGGGGGGATTGTGGGAGTACTACAATTGATGTCGCATATGGCCTGAGCGTTTTTTATTGTTGCCTCTTATCGTACACTCAAACAGCAATAACGCAGTCGTCACTGTCACAGAAAATTACTCCAGAGCGAATCCTTGTATCTCCTTGATATAACACTCTTTTTTTCACATTTCGCTTCTCCGAACAAATGAATGATGGTCTCCAGTGAGGAAGAGCGGGTAAGAGAAAAAAAATATATGAAGTGAAAATGAAAAGAGATTTTTTTTTATTATTTTTTCGTTCCATGCAGCGAGGCTTATTTATTACGGCCATAAAGTTATTAATGTTATAAAATATTGAGGATTTTAATTTCTCGGTTAATCCATGTAAACGCCACATGCGGGTAAAGCTTCTAAACTTTGAATTGCCGGCTGGTTTTATGATTCGGGACGTGCCTCTGATAAAAATGTGTTTTTATTGAGAAAGCGATAAACGTATTGCACAGGTATTGCTGTTCGAGGCCATCTATTGTTATTTCAACTTATTGTCTCTTGATCGTTGAGTTCTGATTCACTGTTTTACTTGTAATAAAAATCTCAAGTTGAATACAGTTTCTATTTTATATCCTAACGAGATATACAACCAGTTTATTTTGTAGATAATACTGATTGCATAACCTCGAAGTGTATAGGCAAGTTTTGAAATGTATTATTTTTACTCAGCGTCGATTTTTGCTACTTTTGGATAATCGCGAACGATGAGAGTGATATTCTTTTAGATTTTGTCTTTTAACTGCAGATCGTGACTGGACCGACTTTTTAAAGTTGGATTCTACCCACTGTGTGCTTCCACTGGGTATCGAACAAGGGACCCCTTGATTACAAGGGATGACGTTAAGTGATGATAGTGATAAAGGGACACTCACAAAGAACAACCAAGCCCATGTCAGGATTCGAACACAGGATCCTTGCTGCGTAACACGCTGTGCTAACCATTCTTCCACGGAGGTGTGTACATGTGCAATTAGTGCAATGTATTTGCAGTAAGAGCCAGTCTGTTTGCGTGTGTCTATTGGTCCATTCGCTCATCTTCTTTTCAGTTCCAAACTTATGGTCTTGTAATAAAGATGGTAGGGGTTCGACTCTAGACGAGAGAGTAAAGTAAATGAATGAACTACAATTTTTGTGTAAAATGAATATATGTGTAATAAGTGTTGTGAGTAAATACACAGGTATTGTATGTTCGATGCGATCTATTGTAATTTCAACTTATTGTCTCTTGATCGTCGAGTTCTGATTCACTGTTTTACTTGTAATAAAAAGCTTATTATCTATATCTTATTATCTAAAAAATATATGGAAAAACCATCGACGTTCTTCTTGTTCGTAACTGCTCCAACTTTACGTTAGTTTGTTCAAGCTTCTGTCTATTAGAAAAAATACTCTCCCCTTTGTTGTATCGTATCAAGTTTTACACTTTCATACTTTATTATGACCACAAAGGTAATTACTCTCGATTCTTGTCTATCCGAATCACAGCCAGAAAGCAGTCGCTAGAAACTCCAAGTATTGCTGAGTAAAGATATTACATCAATCTTTGTGGGGCATCATGTTAACAAACAACTTTGAGGAAGTAAAGACGTGCATCGACATCTGGTGTTTACAACAGCAGTCTTTGGAGAATAAATAGTATGTATTCTGATAGAGAGGGATGAGTGAGATCTGAACAGAGAGCAGGGGATTATAGACACGACTGGAGAGAGAGTGGTCTTGCTACGGACATCGGTCTGAAGGCCTGATGCAGGTCTGACACCAAGGTAGTGGTGCAGTTACACTCTACCTACACTACAACTTCGGAAAGAACAAGTCTATGTTCAACTTCCATACCACGAGACTTCGAGAACATCAGCTACTAGTTGAATCGGGTATTTTCCTAACATCATGCCGAGACAATCTTAGCGAGACCTAAAATCCAAATTAGAGTGTATTGTGTGTTCATTGCCATTCACTGCTATTCACGTACAACCTCTCGCATAAGTGTTATTCGCCAAGCGAGTGTCTGCGATGAAAAGTGCTATCGCAACACGTGGGACAAGAAATGGTCCCAGGATAAGATCCCTGCGTTCCTAAGGGAGGGATACGGTATATCTGTTCACTTCATGTTTGTTTCTTTCTTCTCTTCTTTCTTCTTTGACTGTACCTTGATATTTGGAGAAAGTGGTTGTGGAACCTGTTTATATTGTGCTTACTTGCATTTCTGCATTTGCTCCTGGACTTCTGATAATGTCTTCATTTCTCCACATCTTTAGAAATTTGTTTGATATACTCATCCTGGGACTGCTTTCTATTCTTTCATGAGTGTTTTCATTATTATTTCATGTTTCAGAATATGGCCTACCATCCAGCATCTTTGCCGATAGATTCACATGCTTCTTTGTTATGTGAGCGTATCACGACATCTTTAGTTGGTGGTAAGTTATTCGTAGGCGGAAGACTTGACTCCTAACCACATCATCGACTGACCTCTGTCGGAGAAATGGCGAATTATTGCCACACAACGTATGAGAAGAGGAAAAATATTCCTCTCAACCTTTTTTTGTTTTTAAGTCCACTTTATGCCCGGATAGGAACTGGACCTAGAGTTTAAAGTGGGATCCAAACCACTATGTGCTTCCGCCCACTATGCCATTGGTGCAACTTTCAAGTCAATTTGGCTTGCACTATAGTATCCTCTTGTGACCTTTGGCACACGGTGTACAGATACAATTAGTTCTCCATTCCGACGCACTGTTCTATAAATCAACTAATATTATCTGCTACACGAGTTCGTACATTATTTAAGTAAATAAACCGTATCAATGTTTTTGGTATAGATTTATCTCTGTTCATATAAAATGAAAATCGTTAACTGAGAACGGATATTAGGAAGGGGCGGAAAACCACCTTTGGTGTATATTTTACTTGAGTGTTTTCTTCCATTCCAAATTCGCCGTCCAATGCTCTTCATCGTGTTTGAGTTTTAATCTACATACACGACAAATGATTATCTAAATGTGTAACGTTGTCAGAGAAAGACCATTATTTAGTTTGGGATTCCTTGTCTACATAGTAAGTTTGCCCTCTTGCTTCAATTGTTCACTTACTTTCTTTTGTACCACACAGCTCTTCCGGTAGAAGATTAAATATGTGGAAAAGGTGTATTATACTTCCTTAGCAAATATTAATTTTCTGTCACTATAAAGTTTGGGATGTACTAGACTCGCTTCTTACTGTTATTCCATTATGAGAAATTAAAGTTTCTACAGCTACGTATTTTTAAAACTTGGTTCTTCCATTTGAATGAAGTTGGCTGTAAGGGTATCAAAATGAAACCTTAAAACGCCTTGACCGAAAAATAAACACCCTGTATTTAAAATGAAAGAGTTCTGGTTCCATAGTTGCAAGAAATCGTTTAATTTCCTATGTTTAAAAATAAATAGTATATCATGAAAGAATAGGATTATACAGGAACATGTTTTATGGATGTAGAAGCATAAATTGGACGATTATTTTGTCTATTGTAATTTTTCTGTAGTGGGATATGAGCTCATGCGAGGTGTATGAACAAAAAGTGGTAACTATGTCCACTGTACAGAAATAGTATTAAATTGATTGGTACATTTTTACGATGCTATAATCACCCGAAGTAGAAAAAATATATTTTATCCTGTTCTTGTGCAACCTAGCGATGCAAATACAGTATTGCCAGTATTTATATTTTTCGTAATAATTAAGTTGTTTTTTTTTAAATCCACTTACCACTTCTTTTAAGTTCACTTTTATGCACAGATAGGTTAAAATGGTATCTGAATCACTATGAGCCTCCACCGGGTATCGAACCCGTGACCCCCTCCTGAATACAAGGGGACGTTGTTAACACTACGACATAGGGAAGGCAGTAAATTCTAGAAGTGAAAATACACTCCGAGAACCATTGTCGTGCAGTCGTACAGGAAAAAAATATGAAATTAACATAAAAACAGTTCCGTCTTGTTGAGCGATTGTAGCGAAAAAAATCTTCAAGAAGTTTTTTTTTTTTTTTAAATGACGAAACGTGGTTGACACCAGAGCTGTCACCGCAAGGAGTGAGGATTGAGAGTGAGAGGTTTAGCCCAACCTCATGACTATCTAAATATAGTATGTATGAAATATCAAAATTAATTGTACTAGAGCAGTAATCGCATATACATGCGCATAGTCACGGAGGGCTAAAGAGAAAGTGAACAAGAGAAAGAGACACAGAAATTTTAGAAAAGAAGGAAGAAAAGAGGAGAGAAAAATCATATAAAGAAAGAGAGAGAGTTGATGCAGACAGGCTGGCGCACTCTTGAGTCGATCCAAGCTTTGAAAATTATCTGATTTATACAGAAACACCCTATATATAATTCCAACATGACTTTTTCCCCTTAAGAACTCACAAAGTAGGAACCCACATGCAACATGAACTCACACATCTGCATGGGGAATCTACCATAAACATATGTAATGCCCTCTGCCACTTGGAGTTAATATTATGCCTGTAGCAATTGCTAATCACTATTTACACGTGGTTAAACAGTCCTCTCGCATGCAACATGTAATATGTAATATATGTCCAGATTTTCATTATTCGGAAATTCACAGACCAATTTATTCCGTCTACAGTCAATCAGATGGTGTGTTCCCACATGCTCCCTGCGTTCCGTGTAGTTTGTTAATTACCCAACAGATGTCAGGCGTTTAGCAGAAACAACCCCCCCCCCTCATCCTCTACGCCAATCTCCCCTCCACAACAATAACAAAAACCCCTTCCCCATTGGCTCCTACTTCAAACATTCGCTTTCCGTACTACAGGTGGCAGTACAAGAGATAATTGTTTACGTCATCATTATTTATTGCGTCAATGCGTGTACGTCATAATGAGGAGATGGATGGAGTGTGTAAGTGGGAAGGGGGGTGGGTTGGGTTGGTATGAACGCTGGATTAGGGTTGTAGGGTTCTGCTATGGCAGATACATCTAATGTTGATACCGCGAATTACGTACGGGACTGCTTGTTGCTGCATCGTGTACAGTAAAGTCTCGGTATTGCGCGTTTATGGTGTTCATGTCGTCCCTTATTTACACCATTTGGCTACGGTAAAATGATGTGTAAGGGGAAGTGTTGTAGAAAGTGTACGTAGCTCCAATATTCGGCCATTCACCACAAGCGAAGTATATTGTGTGTTCAGTCACATGCATATATTCTGGATTTCATTTTGTTTCCATTCAAAATATCGCTGCGAATTAAGTGAAGTGGTCAGAATTTCCCCCCACTTCACTCACGTATCCCTAGTAACAAGGGAAAGTTTCATTCCTGAAAGACATAATTTTACACCTTCATAACAATTTAAGTCGGAATATTTCCACAGTGTTATGACATCCCCACGTATCTTGCCTCTATATAGGAATCAAATTACGTGCGAACATCGTACCCAGCAGAGGATAGTTTGACTGGGCCCCATTTCCTAGAGCTACAACTACGTACCTGTAGTGAGAGCAATAGACCCTAGTAAGTAATTATAAATTATAAGCAAAAGTATCTTTTCAATTTCATGTTTATTACAAGCAAAGCATTATCAACGAAATCCTACTTACTAATAACAAGAATTCTAACATCACTAACGTTTATATAAATAACCAGTAAATAACCTTTACTTCTTGAAACCTAAATTTAGTGTTCACCCCCCTGTATATGTTGTATAGTCATAGGGCGATATTAATTGAAATACTTAACTGCAGTAGAACTTTCCCCATTATGTGTGTGTAGCTTTGCTACCCGAGACCAAGTGATCGACCAAGGCACTAATTTCATTTTGTTATAAAACATAAACTAAACGTAACGTTTCAACCTTATAGCAAGGTCTTCTTCAGACTCTGCACCAAGTACAAATGTAACAAGATACAAAAACAGGACGATTTATATACACAAACATTACTCCCCTCCAGACTATTAGAAAGTTGTTCTGGAACATTCTAACAGGTGGCTATCCCTATCTACGAAGTGAAATGTAAAGAATGTCAGTGTGTGTACATAGGAGAAACGAGAAAAAGACAGGTTGAAACAACATAGGGATGATGTTCGACTTAAGAGAGAGAGAAATGCGATATATAAACACACCAGAGAAACAGGACATGACATAGAGTGGGATGAGACTTAGCAGATAGGAAGGGAGAAGAGAATACTAGTGAGAAAATGGAAGGAGTCCAAGGAAATAGAGAAGAAAGGTGAAGAAGACACAATGAATTGGAATGGGGGACTGAAGTTAAACAAAGAATTGAAGAAAGTGTTAGAAAGAGTGGAAAGGACAAGAGAGAAAGAGGAGAGAATAAGGATTAAGAATGAAGGAAAAAGAGCTTGAGATAAAGAGTCCAACCACATTCTAGATGGAAGTAAATATGTTTAGCCTTTTAGGTAAAAGTACATTTGACAAGGGAAAGCCACCTGCTAGAATGTTCCAGAACAACTTTATAATAGTCTGGAGGGGAGTAATGTTTGTGTATATATATCGTCCTGTTTTTGTATCTTGTTACATTTGTACTTGGTGCAGAGTTTCAAGAACGTTACGTTTAGTTTATGTTTTATAATAAAATTAAATTAGTGCCTTGGTCAGCATATTGAATTTTTATATAATGGAAAGAAGGCTTAATGGTGTTATAAGTGGGCGAGTGATTCTCCTCGCTCGGACATGAGGGTTCGACATTACGTAGCGTGACGTCAGAGCATGTGATGTAGCATTGCCACGTTTACCGTACAGCTATGAAATGGGGTGGTGATAGTGTAACCGTCCTTAGGAAGTAAATCTTCATAGTTTCAAAGGCCCCAAGTACAAGCACTGAGAATACATCGAACTATTGTGAAACTATGAGGGTACGCACTCAGCTAATTAACACGAAACACTTAACAATACGTAATGCATTTATTATCATTGGCTAAAAAGCTAGTAAAAGGTATTAAATTAACGAAATACTACTATTTTTGTTTCTCGCACCTCTAACACTTGCTCAAGAACGAATTCGTGAACTGTTAAAGGTGAACATAAAAGTATTTTACAAAAGTAAAGCTACTCCCTGTATCGCGAAGGCATGTAGGGGCACAGTCACGGCCATTTCTGGAGGAGATGTGTTCAGTACCACGCTCCAGCGGCCTTTCCACCAGATTTCCTTTAATCAGGTGGGCCGTGGCGTAGTTAGCTAGCGCACAGGATCTGTAGTAAAATCAGAGGTGTGTCGTAGGCTCGATCCCCACCAGCGGCAAAAAGAAATTTCTTCACCTGAACGCAAGGTCAGCACAAGTACAGTTCAAAGCACTAGACAGTGGGTAATGTCCAGAGTCAAGACATTTAGTTGCTACACCTACAATAAAATAATGTTAGGCGCTTCCATATATGCAGTCTCGCATCTTGTATATTGCCATATAGACCCATTCCGTGGTACATTATTCCACCTAATTTTCACCTAAAACATCCATCTGCACCTAAACATGAATTTTGCACCCATTCTGCCCTTGCAGTGAGCGAATTAAAGTAAAAATGTACGATTATATGTGGCGTTCTGTAAAACGAGGAAATTTTTGGAAGAAATGGACAATTTTTGCCTTGTTGGGGGAAAATTCTTCCTACCGATAAACGATTAAGCTTTGAGTTCACCAACATAGAAAGGTTCAACATAATTCAGTACAATTCATTCCTTTTGTACTCAGAAACCAGTGCCAGGGACTTGTGAAAGTAAGGATTCTCTACTGGCGATTTTATATGTAATCAAAATATAGGCCTATCTTAATATCTTACAATACTTTCTTTGTAATGTTTAAAACGATAAATTATATGATACACACGGTCAAAAGTTTGCATCTAAAGATCCGGGCTCTAGTAATGTCAAATTAACATTGCATGCTAATGCAGACAGTTGTCACTAACATTCAGAGAGCTGTAAGATCTGTGGTTCTTAGTGTTTTCTTGTGCATAGGGTGAGACCTGTGTTAACTGTGCGTATAACAACTCGCTGTGGGGTTTCCAGATATGTCGATGGACCTGCCTGGGTGTCTCATATTATTTGTGTCTATCTTAAGATACTTGAACACCGTCATTAATTAAGCCAGAGTGGTGACGAAAGGCCTTCTTAAGAAGATATTTGCGTTGGAGAGAGAAACCAGGATCCACTCTTCGATATTGTTTGCTCACAGGGGAGATAATCACGACGGGGGATTACCCGAATACCCAATGAAGACCTTATGATGTAAACACGCTCTGTCTACCAAGTTGCGTTATCATCCCCTTCACCCAATCTTTCTTTTTTTCACCCCCCTAAGTCATTTCCTTCCCTATTCTTTGTCCGCCTCCCTTATTTCTCCTCTCTTGTCCTGTACCGTCAGCTCCGGGAGATTTATTGTCCCGGATTCGACGGGACAAATCCGGTCCTGATGAACGCCATTATCGCAGACCTTGGGGTCCGGGCTTTTGGGGAATCTTTTCCCTTACCATGGAGAAAGTTAATGAGATGCCTACAGTTTAGGATGCTGTGTCTGTGTCGAGAAGTTAGAAGGGGGAAGGTCTATATGAGTCAGAGGCACTAGTCATGTCCGCTTCGGCACCGTGATAATTATTCAAGGGAGGGATTTCGGGATGAAATCCCCCACGGCGGAGGGAAAATTTTTGACACGTACTCTTCCTTAGCTCGGTGCAAATGGGAGGGATTTTGCGAATAAATTGACCAGTCGTAAGTTAAGCCCGATTGTGTACGTTGAAGGGAGATTGTTACGGTGTTACCAATCGTGTGAATTTGCAGAACTAAATCTCCGTTAAGCCAATTTTGAAGATTCGAGATTTCGATTGGTTCAACGTGGTACTCAATGTCTGTGCTTGCGAGCACAAGCAGCCATTTCGTGGTGTAAAATGTGCCAAAAAGTGGGCGGTTTATCAAGTATACACTTTCTTCTTAACATAGCCATCCATCACTCTGTCTTAAGGGGTAAACCCCAGGTACAAATCCTGGTTTGGGCATGGGTGTCCTTTGTGAATGTCCCTTCATCAATTTCATCATATCATCATTCATCCTAATCGTCGCAATTAGCCTAGAGTGGCAGAAAAAGCGATGATTAATAACAACATTCAACAAATCCACATCAAGGGCCATGTCTAAAATCTTAAAATACGATTTAAAGATAAAACACAGACAAGAACTACAATGTGAAATGGTATTTGTACCACAAAGGTTGCATTTGTAATGAGGGAAATTGCGAAACACGAAAACGTAGAATCGAACTTGCACTGTATAATATGTATCCTACATGGGCAAATATTTATCTGATATAACATCACTAATGATGCTTAAAAGAAGACATTGATATGTATTGTACTTCTTGAAAACTCTGTCCAGCTGTTCTCTGTTAAAATGAATGGACGAAAATGCATGTTTCAGTGACTTGAGTTGTCTCCTTGCACAAAGATTCTTAAGTGACTCTTTTCTGCTACAGCAGAAATTAATTTTTCTTATCTCTTTCTTCTGCATTTATTAATAATTCATACATATTTTCAAACTTCAAATGTGTATGTTTCGTTCGATACTGTTTTTATCTAAAATATGTTTTATAACAGTTGGGTATTTTGCAACACTGAGGTTGCTATGGTTGTTATAGCTGATAACATTAATTTACCTAGACTTCGTTTGCTGCATTTTCCTTTCTACTTTATAAATTCCAGGTAATTTAGTAGTGTAATTAACCCACGGAAGTTCTTCTCACGTTAGTGTATTCCTGGAATATTCAGCCTGGAGACACCTTAATTGTGATCAGTTTTTATAGCAGCGCAAATATTATGAACTATTGACATTCACAGCGCACTGCTGTAATGTGTCTCATGTTATTCACAGACAAGGGAAACGTGTCTCTTGGGTACAAATCTACATAAATATTTATATACAACCTTTCCAACCAAATTTACAGGAAAACCTGCTTGTAGCTTGTGTCACTCCGGGTGAGTCGTTTTCTCAGCTGCGTGCATCGTGTCGCCTCGGTCTGTGCTCGCACAGCCGTGTCGCTTGTAGATTGTCATTTCGGTGTAAAACTGCCGTGTCGTATGTTGCTTGTCGCCTGTCGCTTCTCCTTGAAAGCTTCCTTAATTTCGATAATAAAGAAAGATGTAGAACTGATGAAATAGATGATTTTAAAACAACATTTATGCCTCGTGCATCGAACCAAAAGCCACCTATCGCACTGCTTTATGCAAAACCTTTATTCCAGAGAGATTTTGTTTTACCATTTCTTTAATGTTATGCTATCATCCCATAACAATGTCGAATAGTTTTGCTTATTTTAGAATTAAAAGTATTTCTCAATGACTTTTTTTTTTTACATGTTCACCTATGCGCTTTCTTTGAACATCGTAGGAATGCATATTTCATGCTGAATGTACCTGGTAACTATATTCTCTTAGAGTCATGATGATCATATCGGCAGGGTGTTTGACTGCTACGCGGGGGTGGGTTATTTCAGGTGAGAACTGTTCTAGCAATGTCCCTGCATGGAGTTACTATGGGGTTCTTTTTTACATTGTGGGCTATTTCTTATAGCTTTTCTATCTCTCTAGGCTAATCGCGAGGGTGGGGATAAATTGATGGAATAGCAAGACATTTGCCGCGATTTGAACCAAGAACCCCTGTCTTTACAGTGCGTTACGAAAATAATACGACAAAGACTGAACGTGACACAGAAGATCAGAATATCTTAATATCTTAAATTCAAACTACGTATGTTTTGGCTTGTAGTGAATTCAGATCTAGAATTACACAAAAATCTTTTAAGAAATATGACAAGTCTAATAATGACAGTAGAATAACTTTATTTTTCTAAAATATCATAAATGCTATGATGAACCTATCTAAAGTTTTAAAATGATAAGAGTGACTAAGCGATTGTGCGATCGAAATTCTGTCCACAAAAGGTTTCGTTTACAGAGGAAAAGAACCTCTATATTTTAGCCAGAAAAAGAAGCTTCAAATGTAACTCGAACAGATTTCTCCTTGTTTTTCCTTGCACTGTTAAGTTACAAACACAATTAGCCCTGGAATAATCACCGCACCGAAATGTACGAAGCATTAGCGACCAATAGTTCATGTTCTTTTTGTCGTTAACATTTCATTTGCTTACAGCGCCTCGGTGGCAGCTAGCCAAATTTCTTTAGCGCTGGGCTTCTATTTATAATTCTCTTTGTCACTTTCAACACTGCGATATTTGTGTCCACCACTTGTCGCTGTTTTCAGCAAAAAAAGGAGCAGTTTTTTGTTCTGGGCAGTTTGCCAACTAAATTTTCTCCTTTCCGGGCTAATTGTATAAGGTCCTGCAAAGCATATTGGTTACGGCTAAGGGATTTTGTGAATCTTTGGATTCGTTTCAAGATTGTTACTCTCGCTTTCCTGAGTTGATTTAATTTGAAAATGACTCAATCTGAACATGCTAGGAAGTAGTGGAGCGTTCGTCTAAATTAAAACTCTTTTGGAGTTGAGTAATTTGCATTCTCAATTGGTTTTGAATTGACATTATTGCAGGGCGTGGTTCAACTAGTGCTAGCTTTCCACCTAACCCCAAAACAGTACAGATTACAATTATGGTAAAATAAAACGACAAGACAACACAATATAAACAAAATTTTAAGATAATATAAACAATATGGCAAGGAAATTAGAAAATAAAAAATAATTAGCTAAAGAAAATTAAAAGTGGTATCAAAATCATTTCTGACGACCCTCAGGAATATTCTTCATATGTGGATTTATTTTTGTCTCTGATCGTTCATCAGTGATTTACGGAGCATGTCGGGAAAAAAAAAGCGACGTGAAAAAAAATTAAACAGTCGACACACATAACTGATAACTAAGTCAGATAGGAGACGGTAAAGCCTTCGCTCTTGTCATTCCAAGATTTTACTTCACGACAATCATTTGCTACGATGCTGCATAAGTGAATGAGGACTGATAAACAGAGGTTCTGAAACGAGGCGGACTGAGACTTCAGTATGAGTGAGTTTTACTTCCGATGTTTAATTCCGTAAACATGTAGTTTTGGGTTTGGTTTCGCTAGCATGGATCTCTCTGTTCTACTTTCTGTATGTCCTAGAAACTTTGTCAATAGTATTGGCTGTTTAGCTCACGTTTAGCAAACGAAAACAATTACTCAATTCCTCGGTCAGAATTAAATAACAATGGAAGCCGATGAGAAGGAATGATGAACTGATAGAACAAATTTTGGTCCGAATCCGAACCAAGGATCTTTCGCGACGTGACTCTGTACGCAACCCCACCCCTTTAATGGCGGACTAGAACAATTTTTCGATCGATATTTAAACAGCAGCCTGTGACACAGGTAGATCGATTACGGCCCGTTTCGCCTTATTGCGTTTTAACCTCCCCCAATACAATTTCAAATGATTTATGTGACACGAACTTTCTAAGGCGAAACGGGACATCCCATTTCGCCTTATCCAGTTTCTCCTTACACACAAAAAAATTCCCACCAGGGAATATTATCGACTTACAATCAACCTAAACTAACCTAACCTAACCTGATCGGTGCTCCTGGTGGTCGTGGGGGGGCAAGGTAGTCAACATCACAAGCTCTGCGCTCCCATTATGAATTACCCTTCAAATCGATAATATTCCCTAGTGGGAATTTTTTTGTGTGTAAGGCGAAATGGGATATCCCGTTTCGCCTTAGAAAGTTCGTGTCACATAAATCTTTGAAATTGTATTGGGCGAGGTTAAAACGCAATAAGGCGAAATAGAAATAAAATGGGAGGACACGGGTAAAGTATAACCAATCATGTAATCAACAATAAGCTTGTGCCACCTCGGTGGCAAAGCGTGCCGAGTACTGAACTCACAATCTAGCTACCGCCCATTCTGATCAAGGCCAATAAATTATTTCGAGTGTCCCTTATTCAATTTCATCTAATCATCGTTCCCACCACCCTATAATCACCCCATACACTACTCCAACCCCCCCCCCCCCCCGGCGTAGTGGTTCGGATCGCACTTCAAACATATCGGAATTTCTGTATATCGAATATATATCTACAGGATATCTACTAGTCTGCATACGTGGTATCCAGGGGATATGTAGAAAATATTTGTTATGGACGTTTCTGGATCACTTTTCGACATTTTAAACAGCACGTGGAACACTATGCTTGATGAGGACATTTTTGTACGTAATTTGGATTAATTTCAAGGTCGTTACCCTTGCTTATCTGAGTTGATTTAATAGGGAGATAACTAATTTGGAATATGTTAGAGACCTAGTGGATAAGAACTCTTTTGGAGTTCAGTAATTTGCATTTTGAATTAACTATATTGCTGGGCGAGTTTCTGCCGTTGCTGGTTTTCCACGTAACCCCAAAAAGTGCAGATTAAAATAATGGTAAAACTATAGGCGTGCAGTCCCGTTTAGCCTATCTGTGCGTAAAGTGGACTTACAACAGGAAGTGCAACCCACCACCGCCACACATGTTTACACATTTTTGACGCTTTCAAAAGGCTGTAAGGTTTCTCTCATGGTGGTAAAATGTAAATAAGCATCATAGTATATCTGGTGGGAGGAGGGAATTCACATTCTCCTCTTCTAAGTCTCTATCCCGGGGGTTGCGAGAATGGAAGAAAAAAGGGGGGGGAAGCTGCCGTCCTCCCCAAATACAAGCTTCTTCCTGTATCAGCAATGTCTTCCGGGATCCGTGGACATCCCCAGAGGATGCGGGATCACCGGAAAAGAAGCAGGACGCTGCGTTATGCCCCGAAGGTTGAGAAAGGGGAGGGAGTGGGGTGGGGGGGGTGGGAGAAGAGCTGGTGGAAGGGAAGGACTGGCAAGGATTCTGGAAACTGCAATGATTCACTTCCCATTGGGTGAGTCAAGCGTCTCTTGCATGGACCATCAACCAAAATGCCCCGTTACGGAGCTACAAACTTTTAAAAGTGAACGCGGATTGTTTTTATTTGTGCTTGTGTGTATTGAAACTAAATATTTACAAGTTCGGTGGTCGACACGCAATCTAGGTCCCAATAGGCTCTGACCGTGTCCTGTGGTACCTACGGGCGTTTCTTTTTGAGTTAAAGGATGAGCCAAACTAGTCTGCAAATACATACTACATTAACTATTTTTTTTTATAAGTCCTTGAAGTACTCGGTATGTGCCCCATTGGTCATTCTGCACGCAATCATTCTGTAAGCGAGTTCGTGCCACACCGGTTTGGTACGTTCCTGCCAAGTATAGAATTTTGGTAGAGGGGTTCGTATCCAGAAGAGAGTTAATTCCTTGCATATGTGTGATATACGACGGATAGTCAAATGAAAGCCATAATTTGTTTTTGTTTCTTTTACGTATGTAGTAAATTTTTGCATGTCGGATTGCACAAATTTTTTGCAATTTAGCATAGACCTATTGCTGATCTACGTATATTTTCAGGGTTACGTCTGGAGAGCGTGGAGGACAAGAATAAACTGGTGATCAACTTTCTTACTGTCGCCATGATACACATCTGGCGGGCTCTAGCTGCAGTTGGCGGAAACATGTTATTGTTGAAAACTTTCAGTGATTCTTGTTTCATACCACCAACCACGATCTCTGCAGCCTTAATAACAGACCTAAAAATTAATGCACAAAACTGCTGCTGAATGATTGGTTTTGATATTGTAGGCACTTCAGCACATGGGCTATATTTGCCCGTTGCACAATAAGGGAATATGCCCCTCAACTGAAACAAAATTGAGGAAAGACATCTGTATTAAAAACTTCATTATTCAACTTTTAAAACGTACTGTCCCTGAGGACTAAAATATCGTTACCTTTGAAAAGCTGAGGCTGTAAAGTGGCACTCAGCACACAGAAGGACAAACACAAGACATCACAGCCCTACGGAGGATTATACTGGCTGTAGGTCCAGGCGCCAGAGCCTCGTTGGACTGCAACATTGGTGTACTGGAAGTGAGGTTGACCAATGGGTGCCTTATCAGAAAATCGCTCCTTACACCCCGAAATTGCTGCTGTAAATTACCCCGCTTACTGATAAAATTACTTCGCGTGTTCTACACCTAGAGATCACGTTTTTCGGTTTCAGATTGCATCCTGAGGGGAAGCTATAATATATGAGAGGAGAATACACTCGTACTAAAAGAAGTTCGTTGGGTACCAGTTTCATAGATCGGAGACACATTAAAATCGGATATTTTGTGTATCGCATGGTTCGTACTTACCAATTGTGTATTGCGGAACATAGTTTAAGGTGTCATTATGCTTTTTACACAAAAACAAACACGATTTTTCACATTCTGAGTGTTTTTTTTATTCCTTTCTTCGCTTCCGGAACACACAATATGGAGGGGCACATCTTGACTCACGTTGTGGGTATGCAGTGTTTCAACCTTCTGCACCGAAAAATACCTACTATTGTGTTCGTCACCGGTGGAAATTATACATTATGCATGGGTAGCTGACGTATAGTCCGGGTAGCTGATGGATAGCCCCACGAACCATTATGCACGGTAGCTGACCGATAGCCCCACGAACCATTTCCGATAAGTTTAGGTTTGGTTTGGATACGTTAGGCAAGCATAGTAAAAAAAAAAAAACCACTGACAGGGGCTTACGTCATCAAACGAACGCAGCATCCGCTTGTTGCAGGGCAAGGAAATGAAAGCAATCGCAATTTTGCGTCGGTGAGATATTTCTCTTGAAAAATACATGATTTTCCGGTCAAATATATTCCACGATGAAAGAAAATACTTCGACGAACGTTGTAAACCTTGGGGAAACTCATTTCCGTAAGTAGTTTCTTGTGTAAAATTGAAGAAATGTGTCTCCGATGTATGAAACTGTTACCAGTTCGTTGTTAGGGAAGGACTAAAATAGCCATGCACTTCAAAAATGCCTCACACTCCCACTTAATCCTGATTCTTAACTTGCTAAGCACTTTACAAAGCTCAGAATGACTCATGCTCCTTGCATAAACACACAACCATTCTTCTTCCCAATCATCAGTTTGCTGCTGCCCAAACAAAGCGTGCCAATCCCTGTTATGGTTGTTCACAGTACACCCCATGTTTTCCCGTCATAAACTGAAGCCCTTAGTTCCCAAAGTCTTCAACTGATGAAAGATAATAAGAAGCTATTCGCTTCTTGGACACCGAACAAACACTTCTTGTTTCCTTTAAAAGCAGACGTTATTAGCGACCGCGATTTTCCCTTCGGCCTTATATTTACATTTCTTGTCATAAATCTAGAAATTTACGAGACCCTTATTTTGGTACTTTAAGTGTTATATGCTCCATTTCGTCAAAGTTATTTTTTTCTCCCTCTTGGCAAGTCGATTTTTCTTCTTTGCTAAACCATTTGTTATGGTTGCTATGGTAGGTTACCATTTTGGAGAAAGCTTATTCATATTCGTAATCTATGATTGGAATGCCTTTAGAGTATCCAATTACACGGGAAGAATACGTTGTACATTTCACAATTAGTGGTGCGTTCAGTGTTGCAAACGTGATTATTTTGTAGCCAGATTGGGTGGTTTTGTGTTATTGTCTTAGCGTCCTGAAATAACAACATATTCGGGAACATTTTCTAAAACTCTAGCTCTGCGAATTGCCACAAACCTTACTGAGAAATTGGAGAAACTTGTTTTGAGGTAGGCTCTGGGATATTACATACCGCTGCCCTCCAAGGGCTAAAATTTTGTAAGCATAGAAGTAGGTTCTAGTATCGAAAGGGGGAAATTCCCTTTACAAGTATCAACCTCCCAATACACAAACATTTTTTTAAAATAATAAATTACTGAGAGTAGAGTCTTGCAAGCATAAAATATACATATCGTACCATAAAATAATTTGAGTGTTATCACATAGACATAGATGGATGCCATTGTGTGCTTGAGTGATGTTATGAACTCCGCACCCCCAAATCGCATCCACAATCTTCATCGAATTATAATACGATATTAATTAATAAAATTACATTTATTATGGGCTTATAAATCTTATAATGAAATTTGTTTTCTTAAAGCCCACATTATCCTTAGAAAGATTAATCGGGACAGCATGTAGAACCCCTGGGAATCGAACCCGGGATGCCTTGATAGAAGGACGACAACGTCATCACTACGCCATGGTGAAGACCCTCTTCATACTGACTGATATAACGGTGACATGATGATAACGAGGCGATGATTGCGTATGTTTTACATGGGTAAGTATGCCATATAAATGTAAATATTGCACATTTATTGATTGGTTGAATAATTGATTATACCTCGCTTTCTGCCACTTTTGTCTAATCGTGAAGATATTGATTAACGGTAATAAGATGAATTGAAGGCTAAAATTGGTAAACGCTGTAAGTGCAACAAAAATTCAAACCCCTTTTTCCACGCTAAACTGTGAAATGTGCCATGCTTTATAATGTGGTAAACATGAAATGTGGCTGGTAGCCCTCTAAGTAGTTCAAAGGACGTGTAAAGTGATGTGCTGAAAGATGCGATTTCCCAACACTTTCGCTTTTGGCACTTAAAACGTTTACCACTTTTATTCCTCAATTGTTGAATGGACAATGACAAAATACATGGCAGCCCACAGAGAATTATACTGGCTGTGAGTCGAAACGCCAAAGCCTCGTTAGCCTGTTACACCCTGTACATTGTAATAAAGGCATATGGGAAGAGGATATGGAGGTAGGGCTCCATACATTCACAATGTAGGTAATTTGTGTAGGTGATGTGGTCAGCACCATGCTCCGTCCGCATTTATCCTTCAGGTACCCATTTATTAGGTGCTGGGCGAACCTCGGATACTCTCCATGCAGAAACACATAGCTGAAAAATTTCTTACTCGAAGACAACGCTTCCGGGAATCGAACCGGGGCCCCACAAGTGCTAGTCACATCCACACATATCCCGACCCGATACCTGCGACATGGAGGAACGTGAGGTTATAGTCTAAATAATACCATGTTCATATTCAATTCCTGAATCCAGTATATTATCTGTAGTATGCATCTTAAGAATCTTCTCCATCTTAGCATTAACACTGACAGAAACCCTTTTCTTTTCTTGCCCTGCAGACAAGGCTCTCAGTCACCGCATAGTAACCAAACCCCGAATCGCCTTCGTTGTTCGTCGAAGGCATCGCAAGTGACCACTTGACGGAAGCCGCCAACATCCTTGGCGATGCTCAATAGGGCACAAGAAGAGGAAGCAGGGGGAGGGGGTGAGATGTGCTCTGGTGCGCAAAGGATTGGGAAGGGGGAGGGCAACTTATAAAACCTCGGCCGCTTGCCAACGTTCGACCATCTCACACCCACTTGTAAACTTACGTTACACGCCTGACGTGGCTTGAGTGGGGAATTTATACCCCAATCAATAGCCCGGGGGACCCTGCCCTCACCCTCATAGAATGTCGACCCCGTCTCATCAAATTCTTCTCTTCTTCCCTTTTTTTCTTCTCCTCGCTGGCTAAGCCATACTTCTCTGGTGGCGGTTTGTCTTAAGGGCTTCAACTTGCTACAAAGCAGATTTTGCTGAAGCTTTTGTAACATGTGTTGGGTGGGAATACATCGTCACAACTGATGCTCAGGCTCTAATATCGTCTAGCAACAGTGACGAAGCACGTACCACGCAAATAGAAAACAAGTCGTGCATCAAGAAAATAGATAATATTTAAATATTTGTTATTGCTGATATAAGAACTAGCATTTTTATATATATATTTGTTGCAGAAGTTTTCTCTCATAAGATATGGGAAAATATACACCGTTGAAATGTATGTAGTTTCGTCATTCTCATAATGTAAATCCTTGCACAAGAAAAAGGAGAACGGTTCTTGGAGACAAATATTAATTTTGTTAGATTTTTGTTAATTGGCGTCGCTTTTCTTCGAATTTTGGGTAATCGCGACGATGAGGTTAAGTGATGATATCATAACATTGATAGAGGAAAACTCGCAAACAACACCCATGCCCAGGCCGGGATTCGAACAAGGGATCCCTGGAGCAGTAACATTAACTACTCCGCTAAGGAGGTTGGCCCCCATCTTAATATTGTCAAAGTTGACAATGTGAATGAAAACAATGATTTTTTTAAAAAAAATCCTATTCTAATGGAACACGATTAGGTCTATTTTAACTCTCAAATTGTTATTTGCAATGATCTATCTGTTGAATTGGTATTTTAATTTAAATTGTCACAGATTTATTAAGAGATGTGAGTGCTACTCCACTGTGAAGTGTTCTGTGCCGTCTATCCTGCCTAGCCGAATAGTCTAGAAGTCAAATTTGCATGTGACGCAAATAAACATGTTCAGTTAGTGAAACGGCAGTAAGATTACAAAGTTCCAGCAGCCACGATCACCGAAGAGGAGCTCATCTAATATAATTTAGCCCACTCCTCTCTCCACCTGAGCAAAATGCTTTGATTATGGCACCGGCTTATTCATGTTTATACCTAGAACGATTCATTGGAAGGATTCATACCCCAAAAAAATTAATGTCGGGAATTTGAACTCGTACCAACTGAAGGAAACCCATATACTGACGACTGCCATCCACTCCACTATATACTCCTTTTCACATTCCAACATGTCGACAAGAATATTCAACATCACCTGACCACTCGCCCACTATATAGCGGTAGCTCGCGCTAACCAGCCATAGCAATTAGGAGATATGCTGTCTGCGAAGTCAGTATCTGTTAGTTGCTGTACAAGATACGCTAGTAGCACTAAACCCAACCTACCTATCCTAGTCAAGTGTGTATTTATGCTATTAGAAGTACGTGAGTAGGTTGGGCAGGTCAGATTTGGTGCTGGGCATCCAACGCTGTTCACAGATGGCAGCACAGTACATGAATAAAAATCTTTACTTTACATAATGTTGCATATGGTCCTAGCTTTCTTTTTTTTATCACGCTGTATTTCGGAACCATTTGTCTACATTTAAAAAAATAACAATAGAAATTATATTTCGATGAAGATGTAGCTTATTTACCAACGAATTGACATGTTGATTATATTCAGAAGAATCTATTGAAAGACTCGGAGAACACAGATAGTTAATGACAAGAGCGGACGGTTGAGCCATATAGCTCTAACGGGGGATGTTAAAAAAATTACGCTTAGCAAATGGTCATAGTTGAAAGCTGCATGATTCGCCATACTGTTCCATATTAAAATCGCGCATCACTTGATGTAGCCATACATCACAGCGACACCTGGGGACAGCGCGCGGCGATCACCCTCTCGTTTGTATGTGCAAATAAACGAAAGCGGGACAGAAGTGGAGGGGACGGGAAGGGGGGATTGAAGCCCCGTGTCAAAGGCAGATGTCTAGTCCACTCTTTCAGTCCCGGTTTGCGGCTTTTGGAGTTGAATTTTTCTGTCACAGCTTCCTGTTGTTTGTCCGTGTGCGTGTTTATGACCAGATAACAGCAAATGATGGAAAATTTGACTTACATTTGTCAGAAGAACAAAAAAATGTATGGGATTTCCCTGCTCCGAATGTTCTTAGATATAAGACTGCATATATCAACATTGCATGATTCATACACACAAACAAACATACATAAACATGAACAGAATAGGAACGATTCAGCTTTTCAATCGCCAAAAATTGGATTTTTTATGTATTTATGTACAGTCACCGGCAATAAAAATGGGACACCTAGATCCTGAAATACTCGTTTCTGTGCAAGACGTTATGTATGTTGCCTACCTCTACGGCGTTGGTAGAAGTTGCGATTGAAAATTGCTACTAATATCCACTTACATCCGTAGAGTTAGGCAACACACACAACACCTTACAGGGAAGCGAGTATTTCAGGATCTAGGTGTGCCATTTTTATTGCCGATGACTGTACATTAATTCTAATATTTATCTTTCTACAGTTTCCAACATTTGTCAATATCATTGATACGTACTCAAGGGGTCTAAGACTCGATACTCGGTCGAGTCAAATAGTGGTGCGGAAAACACTTTATACGGTAGGTCTAGTCCCGATTAGCCTATCTGTGCACAAAGTGGACTTCAAGCAAAACTCAGTGTGTGTGTGTGTGTGTGTGTGTGTGTGTGTGTGTGTGTGTGTGTGTGTGTGTGTGTGTGTGTGTGTGTGTGTGTGTGTGTGTGTGTGTGTGTGTGTGTGTGTGTGTGTGTGTGTGTGTCGGTAGCGCGGAGGATCCGGGTTGGTTTGATTTCTAGAAAAGGTGATTAATTTCAGGTGGACGTTTTACCGAGTATATCCCTGAATAAAGCGGATATTAGGTTGGCCTAGCTTCTAATAAAAAGGATACATGATTGGTTGATTTGTTTTTTAAGTCCACTTTATGCACAGTAAGGCTAATTGGGACTGGACCTACAGTTTAAAGTGGGATCCGAACCACTTGTGCCTTCACCGGGTATCGAACCCGGGACCCCTTGATTACAAGGCGACGACGCTACCACTGCGCCATCGGGGAGGCCCAAAAAGGATACATGAGGGCAACGCTTAAGGGAGAGGGATAAATGCGGTCGGAGTATGGTGCTGATCACACCACCTGTACAAATGGGGCAGAGGTTAATCTGTGGGGTCCTAACTCACCTCCCATAAACCTTCAAGGCATATTGAACGTACAGAGGGAATCTTTATTCCATCCTTTAGGTTTAGTTAACGTTATTATATCCTCAACATTTTTAAAATGTTATAGAAATGTTTCACAATAAAGATTTGTCTTCAATTTACACCCATATGTTTCCTGTACACATCCATGATCCCTCAATATTTGTACACTCCTCTGCTTCTTGCACTTCCTCCATTTTTACAGAATTCGAATTTACCAATTCATAGATAAGACCGAAAATTGTCTCGTCTGGGTATCATCTGTAGTTGAAACTACAGTGAAATCTTAATTTTACGTTCCCGTGTTTTACATTTCGTTATACATTCAATCCTCATGGTTCCAGTGGAGCAAAACATTATAAAGTTTTCAAAGTCTTTGTATTTTATCACATTTTGAGATATTTAACCTTGGTACCCTGAAAAATGTGAAATCGAGGTTCCACTGTTTCTGTCACCACTGATACAGCACTAAAGTCTAGAAATATGTGGTATAATTAATTACAAAGATACTGTATGTTCTATTTCTGTTTGCTCAACAAAGTTCTTGCAAGGAGGGAGCTGTTCCGGAGATAGTAACTTTATAGATGTTCTACTTCATACACGAGACTGAAGGAGCTTAAGTGAGTGGTGACAGTTACGTTGGGAACGTCCAAACTTCAACTCCAGGCAAATACTAGCCTAGAGTATCTTCTATAAAGTCTACGGAAACATTCCTCCCATCGTCGCAGCGATCAATCTAGCAGTACGAACAAGAGACGTTAATTAAATCAATCAATTAAGCACATGAGTTGGAAATGGGAATCATTTGGTATTTGGGTAACGGCTTCTCTTTTCTAATTATACTGCTTGGGTAATTTGCTAGATGCAGCTAATTTATATCCGTGGTCCAACTGTCCGTACATCATTTTAGCATCCTCCGCTTAAACGGAACGCATATTGCTTTTCTATTTGTTCGTCCGCTCACGTGTTAAACGTTCATAATCGTTTGGGCGATATATTCGTTGGCTGAAACTGACCGTTTCGTACGATCCTCCCCACGAGAGACAATTACTATGTAGGCACTGCGCGGAATAATAATTCTGATATCGCTTCCAACATGTTAGAGGGCCTCCCCGATAATGTAGTGGTAACGCGGACGCCTGGTAATAAAGGGATACCGGGTTCGATCCACAATGGCGTGGTTCCATTTTAAGCTCTGCGTCCAGTCTCGATGAGCCTATCTGAGCTTGAGGTGAACTTAGAACAAACTACAGGGTGCTTCTACATTGGGCAAAACCATGTGTGAGAGAGCGTTTACGAGGCGTGACAATATAATTCCCTGGATGACTCTATGAAAGCATTGCTTCCTGTGCACTAACGGAGTTATTGTTGAGTTATTTTTTTAAGTCCACTTTATGCACAGAAGTACTAGTCAGGACTGGACCTACAGTTTAAAGTAGGATCCGAGCCAGTACATGCCTCCACCAGGTATCGAATCCGGGACCCCTTGATTGCACGGCGACGCTACCACTGCGCCGTCGGGGAAGCCCCATGGGCACAAATCGAAGCTGTTGCTGCCTTTAAAATACTTTCCTGGTGAAGCTATGCACTTTGTGAGACAACAGTGGCACTTCCGGGAACAGTCTTAAAAATCATTTCCTGCAATACATCGTAATATAGTCACGTTCCATTGAATGTTTGAGAATGTATTCAAATCTTTGTCCCTTCAGGACATTTTTTTTACATTTTTGAAAGAGTTATGTGAGAACGATGGATGGTCCACTATTGTAATGGAATTCTTAGCCAGGAATGAGCGAACTCTTAACGTATTCTGCGCAGCGGCATTGTCGTGGTGAAGAATTCACTTGTCAGGAAGAGTAAGGGGTCTTTTCCTTCGGACATAACCTTTTTATAGTGTAAAACTTACAAACTCGATGAAGAGTACTGGGGGGAAACCTGATTTTATTTTATCGATTTTCTATTGTCAATGGCATTAAATAGCTCAGTTAGTGTAGTTTTGCATGGCGCAATACCTATTACAGACGAACAACTCGTTAAGTCCTGAGAAATGTGGAAATTTGAAAATGGTATACAGGAGAAAAGTAGCGAGTGTTGAAAGTTTGAATTTGTTCTCTTGTTTAAACAGGAAAATGTGACTCAAAGTTTTATTTTCCTGGACACGTCATATGGTAACGTAGATTTGAAGCGGAACTGACAGGCAGAACAAGCGAGCATCTTCCACTACAAAATCAGAGACCATCTTCTCCTGCTATATTACAAGCAGACTATTTCTATTAGCATAAATCCGAGTACCTAACCGCTTTAGCATTTTCATCAACATTTGTTACGCTCTTAATTACTCGGAGCAGAAGGAGAGGTTGCGTGCGGGAATTTTTGCAAATTCTCTCGCGCTGCTAATTCCATAAGGAAGAGTGGATGAAGGTGGGCTACCCGAGAAAGAAGAGAGAGAGGGGGGGAGATAACCGTGGCGTTGATAAAGGGACTCGCAAAAGGGAGGCGGGGTTTGTATACCAACCGGAAGAGCGAAAAGCCACCTGGGTAGGAAAGAGAACAAGTGAATGACGAAAGTTTCCGACGTTCTTAGCAGCACGTTCCCGAAAACGAGATAAAACACGGTGACGAAGTATATTCATTCCACGCCTCTCATAACTCCTTCCCCTGGCCTTGTACACGTGGGGGGAGGCGTGCGTTTTTGGTGACAAGACTTAAAAGAACAGCCCGTCCCCCCCGTAACCGTATTGCACCCTTTGCTCCACAAATTTTGCCAAAATAGACCATTAATAACACTCCGGAGGCATCGCCTTCTTCTTCCCGTCACTTGTTATTCAAAGAGACCGCCGTTAGTCATTTGTCTACAGTCCCCCTCACCCCGCTTCGCCTTCTCTCCGTGTAAAGTTATGCAAGTCTGTCTTTTTAGCTCAAAAATGAGCTGCTTAGGAAGAGCAAAAGCCCCCTCTTCGAAAAAATGAAGTTAATGACGGTAAATAATAACTTGGTTATTTATCCCAATTAAAAATTATTGATAACGAGGATCAAAACTAGAGAAGCATCCTTAAAGTGATGGGATTACTCGATTATTAAATCACCAACATTGTTGAGGGATCTCAGGCGTGCTTTCCAACCCTGGGTTGTCAATGGGAACTTTCGGATACCTTATCACCTTTACTGTCATCTGTTGCAGATTCGAAAGGCTCCCGAGAAGTACTGTTGCTACTTTTCCCGCCAGGTGTCAGTTCGAACGTCACCTACGGAGCTCTGGGGTGAAGGCGCATAATACAAAAGCAGAAAGCACACGTCAATGAAACTTTTTAATACTTTCCACCTATAGTGGTATGTCTGTAGGACTACGCCATGCTATTTACTACTTAAATTGAAAACATTGTTAAATTAAACTACATGCTCTTGAGTAGACACTTAATTTGTAAAATAAACACTTGTTACAGTTCTACAACATGTATACCAAAACTTCACAATCCATAACAACAAAGTCACAGAATATAAGCTGTTTGGTGAAATCAGGTCTAGAACATTTCACCATCTTTGGCCAACTTTTTTGTCATAACAAATATGATAGGCCTATGTGATTTCTGATTTTAAATTTGCACATTGCACATTGGTTCGGATTTCACTTTCAACTGTAGGTCCAGTCACGAGTAGTCTATCTGCGCATAAAGTGGACTTAACAATCCAATTAAATTACAGTAAAACACGTTAATTCGGACTAATGGGGAAATAAGTTGACCGGTTTAACGAAAGCTCGGATTAACTGAGTTAACCTAAAAGAACAGTAGAAATTGCATTAAAACTATGTTTATAGCAACAAAACACGTTTATTATGGTGTATTTAAGGGCAAAGGCCTTAATACAATATACAGTACAGTACAAAGTCTGCAGGAAAGAGAATTTCATCAGTGGTTGACTGCCTTTTCTTTGGGAAGTTCCCTTGTTTACTTCTAGCCACATTTAAAACCTTCCATTCTTTTTTTTCCTTTTGCCTGTCCGGATTAAGCGAAGTCAGGCTTATCGGGGTCCGGATTAACGAGGTTTTACTGTACTTCACATTTTTTTTCTAAATGTAATGTAATCGATAACATGTCTAAATAGCGCCGAGCTTCAGATCGTCTAATCAATAAATGTTGCCTCGGAAAAATGAAAATTGCGACATGGCTGCCGAACGTAGGGCTACACTTCTTGCGCCTTCAACCTCTACCTATGCCGCAGATTCGGACGTTAAAGGTAAGGGAAAACTGCCCTGCTCTAAATAACTGCCGAGAAATATCTACAAACATCAAGGACTATTGTTTAGCCTAACAACGAAAGAGAACTGTAAAAGCGAGAGGGTAAAACTGTGTAGCCACTTCCTTCTTTACCCGTATTCAAGGTGCCGTACTATAAATTCACGGCACGTATCGTAGTCATAATGTTTGCTGCTTGGACCCCACTCCTCTCGTAAACTACGTCTTATATTTTAAAAATTTCACTGCAAAATTTTAGCTCAGGTAATGCTGTAAAGTTCCTATGAGTTTAGTTACTTATACGCAACGAAAATGCATTGAAGAGATTCCATAGCACGGTAGAGCATGCGTACCATGATGAAAATCAACTGTTCCGTCCACTATCTTTAAACATATTGACTGTTTTCAAAGATCATCCCTCAAACGTTTCTCCCAGCTATTCTACAGCATTTAGCGAGGCCACAAAATTGGCAACTTGGTGCTTTGACTCGTCCTTCACCCTCCTAATTCGGACACCATATATTTTAAAGGTTTCCTTGCCCAAAATGCTAGTGAATGTGGACCCACAAAGCTCCTTTAGAAGGAGGTCTGAAAAATATCAGAATGAGCAAAGCATAAATTTATTGCACACACGCACCCGCACGTGCACAAGCACATTGTTACAGAGGCCATTTAAAACGTCATATATATGTTTGTACATTGAAGCCCCAGGACATGTTCTATGCAAAATATTATTGGTTGAAATGCAAATGGTTTAAAGAAACTATTCACATGCATTAACCAATGTGTGTCTTCGGTAAGGCGTATGGCTGCCACGCGAGAGACTTTGGTTCGATTCACGGAGTGGGTGATTGCAGGTGAGAATTTTCTCAACGGTGTCCTCACATAAAAAGGCTCTGGGGTTTAACCTAGCCGCTAATTAGTGCGTATCTGGGGGTCAACCCTGGAAAGTAAAGTCAGCCAAAGGGTGGTGCTAAACACTTCATTTCCAATATGGTCGCGATAGAGACCATGTAAGAGCCTACGTCCACAAACCCCATGTACTTTAACGACAGGTTTCAACGTACAGGGAGTATCATTATTAACTAGAGTGGGTATTCGAGTAAGTAGGGCATTCAGCTTATCGTCTAGTAAATCAGTCTGTTCTTTGAGAAGGAGCTCCATTGAGACTTGACAACATCTTTTACGACTCCAACGTCAAATACCTCTTCTTACACAGGAAGTGGCAGATAAATAAAAGAACCCTCTCCAAAAACTTTCGTATGCAGTCTAGAAAACATTGTGATGTTTTTCGTTTCAGCTCTGAGGCAAAAAAAGAGTTGCTCCTTATAAAACAGCATATTTTTTCCGCGGTTGCATAACAACAGGATAAATTGAGAACAGCGCCTCTATAAGATGAGAATGACGTGCTTTAAAGCCCAACTGTTTGCCCTTAAAGGAGCAAAGTGACGTTTGAGTGACAGTAATAGAACGCAACTCTCTCCCCCCATATTCTGCCTCCCCCTTCTTTTTCGCTTTTGCTCTTTCTTCGTGTCCCGTTCCGTTCCTTTTTTGCTGCGACCGAGTTTACTCTGGGTGTTATCGAGCCTTTTCTCTCAACGCGGTGTTTAAAGATTCGCTTCTAATGGAAGAGTTTAAAGCGAGGAGAACTCGGGGAAAGACAACACGACGCCGCAGACACGCGGCCACTGTACTCTACAACACAAGTCCTTCTAGAAGAAACTTCTCTTTAAGCCATTAAACTCCTTGTGGTTTGAAGGCAGAGCCGGCCCTAGAGACCCTAGGTGCTTCCAAGCAACTAATAACTAATATGATATCTACTGACTCTTTTGACATACTTAAAAATATCCAATATCCAAAATTTCATAACTATCATTATTTTAAAAGTACGTGTTCAATATAAAAATTGTGTTTGAATCAGGGTTGTTAAATTTCCAGCAACCCACAAATTCTAATTCTAATTCCATTGGTTGCGCTGGAGGACCAGAACCTTTTTCTCGCACAATTTAAATTCGGTCCAAGTTGCGTATTGTTACATTGAAAAAATGTTCCTGGACCGTATTTAAATTGAGCCGGAAAAATGTTCCTGGACCGTATTTAAATTTATCCGGAAAAAAATGTTCCTGGACCGTATTTAAATTTATCCGGGAAAAAAGAATCCTGGACCGTATTTAAATTTATCCGGGAAAAAATGTTCCTGGACCGTATTTAAATTTATCCGGGAAAAAAGAATCCTGGACCGTATTTAAATTTATCCGGGAAAAAATGTTCCTGGACCGTATTTAAATTTATCCGGGAAAAAAGAATCCTGGACCGTATTTAAATTTATCCGGGAAAAATGTTCCTCGACCGTATTTAAATTTATCCGGGAAAAAATGTTCCTGGACCGTATTTAAATTTATCCGGGAAAAAAGAATCCTGGACCGTATTTAAATTTATCCGGGGAAAAATGTTCCTCGACCGTATTTAAATTTATCCGGGAAAAAAGAATCCTGGACCGTATTTAAATTTATCCGGGAAAAATGTTCCTGGACCGTATTTAAATTTATCCGGGAAAAAATGTTCCTGGACCGTATTTAAATTTATCCGGGAAAAAAGAATCCTGGACCGTATTTAAATTTATCCGGGAAAAAATGTTCCTGGACCGTATTTAAATTTATCCGGGAAAAAATGTTCCTGGACCGTATTTAAATTTATCCGGGGAAAAAGAATCCTGGACCGTATTTAAATTTATCCGGGGAAAAATGTTCCTGGACCGTATTTAAATTTATCCGGGAAAAAAGAATCCTGGACCGTATTTAAATTTATCCGGGAAAAATGTTCCTGGACCGTATTTAAATTTATCCGGGAAAAAATGTTCCTGGACCGTATTTAAATTTATCCGGGAAAAAAGAATCCTGGACCGTATTTAAATTTATCCGAGAAAAAATGTTCCTGGACCGTATTTAAATTTATCCGGGAAAAAATGTTCGTTGACCGTATTTAAATTGATCTGGAAAACAGGTTCCTTTACCGTATTTAAATTGAGCCGGAAAAAAGTTCCTGGAACGAATTTAAATTCAGTCTGAAGAAAGGTTCCTGGACCGAATTGAAATACTTTACAGATAAAAAGCTTCTTTACGGTCCTTAACTCATTTACGCTTACTAATTTCCTCTCCTGGACCGGAATTGAATTTATTTAATATTCCTGGACTTTTAACAACCCTGGTTTGAATATTTCAATCGAAAGTAATTAATATGCAATACTCGTTTAATTATAGAATGGAATCGTGAAATAATTATTTTATATGAATTAATGAAAACTCGTTACAGGCAGAAACAATGAAAAGTAAATAAAAGGGAATTATGATTGCCCCCAACCGTGGCAGCTCATTGACCAAGCAGAGAGATTCTTGCTTGCGCAGTGTGATTTTGTACACTTTTTACGGAAAATGGGCACGACATGTTACAAGAAAGAAACAGGCTTCGTTTGTTTGCTTCACTGTAAGGGCATACTGAATGGTGTATGTCGTGCTTGTGGAGAATTCAAACTAAATCACATTTTTTTTTCATTTCTATTAAACGTACCGAAAAGCAACTGTTAGTTTAACTGCGAAGTAATTGGTTACTTCTAAATGCCGCAAAAGCACTCTTTGTTACAGATTAACAAAATATCAAAAATTAAAACACATGCCTAACCAGTCCACTGTTTACAAATAGATGTCATAATTTGATAGGTTCCCCACATGTCTTCTTTGCCAGTGCAAGAGAAACAGAAATGGACTGTAAAAACCAGCTTTTGTTCACTATCACACAACAACAACAACATACATCTCATTAAACAATATATAGACTTTTACAGGGAATCAAAACATTGTGAAATACAGGACAGTCCTGTAAAAACAGGACGTCTGGCAACTCTAGATTCACACAACGATGCACTTAGAAACACCAGAGAGGCCTCAATGGCGTTTAACATTGATAGCAGCGCTCCAAGCGGTAACTTATTCAAACTACGGCAGCCATGTTTTAAACGTTCGAATTACTGCAGCTTATAAAACACATTTCTCTTACAACAGAGACAAAACATTCTCTAGAGATATGCCTTGCTAAAACCATGCAGACTTCAGTGAAAAACCACGTGAAACATGACTGTCACGTATTAATCAAGCGGAGACAACACTTAACTCAGAGTTGGCAACACTGAGCTTAAAAAAAGAGGAACTTTAAGACAGAGATGCTCATTCGTAATAACTCTGGAAGTCAGTAAAGTCAGTAAAGGCAAAGTCACTGATATATTTAAATCCGGCAGTAATTTTCATCCACTCCCCTCACATCAGGCTAAACTTTTAACAACAGCAATTTCACGTGCGCAAATTACTCGAGCAGTTTAGGCCCAACTTTATAGCGCGGCTGCGAAGAAGTGCGAGAAAAATTAAAAAGTATGAGAAGTAGGTCGTAGTAAGAGAAGTTCTCACTTCTTTGGGGGGAAACTTTGAGCAGAGGAATAGTCACTGTGATTAAATTGCCTGGAATATCGCGATAGGGAGGAAAATACGACCAAAGAGGAGGATTCTACAACACGTTCCACTTTTGGTTTTCGCTTTTGTCTTTTTAGAACTGAAAATGTGTCCAGATTTTAAATCATTTAAGATGGGCGCTCGCAAACAAATTGTAAAGGAGGTGAAAACAAAAACGTTGTTGTTCTCTATTTATCTGTACTGGTGTCAAATTTAAGGGTGTTTTAAGAAACGCAAAGGCAGAGAGAGAGAACAAAAGAAATAACGAATAGAAATGGTAAAAGAACGAAGAGAGAGAGAGAGAGAGAGAGCAAAATAAAATAAAGAATAGGGAGCGGAAAAGAACGAAGAGAGAGAGCAAGTGAAAATAAGGAATAGAGAAGGGAAAAGAACGAAGAGGGAGAGAGTGTGAGCTAAAGAGAATAACAGATAAGGAAGGGGGAAGAACGACAGAGGGAGAGAGAGAGAGAGAGCAAAATAAAGTAACGAATAGAGATGGGATAAGAAGGAAGAGAGAGCAAAATGAAATAACAAATAAAGGGGGGAAAGAACGAACAAAGAAAGGGGGAAGAGAGGAGTAAAGCAAGAATAGTAAAGGCGAGAGGGAGAGAAATGAAAGAAACAATTGAGAGAAAGAGAAATGAATGAAACGAAAGAGGAAAACCAATAAAGGAAACGAGAAAGAGAGAAATTAAAGAAACTAGAGAGAAGGCGAGAAAAACAGCAATAAATTAATAATGTGAGGAAAAGACAGAAAACAGAAGAGACAAATATGTAAAGAAATAGAGAAAGCGAAAGAGAGGAAGAGGGAAATAAATTGAGAGAGAAAGAGATATACATATATATATATATATATATATATATATATATATATATATATATATATATATATATATATATAATAAATGAGAATACAAGAGAGAAAATATGCATCTCGTAGTGAAAAGTAATCTAGAAAAGAGAGAGAGAGAGAGAGAGAGAGAGAAAGATTTCTAAGACAAAGCAAAGAAAGTAAAAATCTAGAGAGAGGCAAAGAAACAGATAGATGGAAACAATATAATCTACCTATATATATAAAGAAATGGATGTATATGTGTGGGTGTGTATTTGTTTGTTCCGGCGTAACTCACGAACGAATGGAGTAATTTCAACCAAACTTGGTACACGTTTGCAATCTGGAAATAATATTTTTGGGGTAAGACACCCCTGGCACCCATAGGGGTGGGGTGGGAAGGAGTGACATGTAAAAATAATCAAGAACCACCGATATTAAATTCCGCACAAACAGACATCCGTGACTCTATGCAATCCGCACTACGATAGTGTTTCTCGGGATGTCTAACATTCAGGCGGTGTTGCGAATGGAATCAATATTTTTCGTGACACTCCCAATGCGGTTCAACTCCAAGTTCATCACCTATCGGCATTTGGGGGGGGGGGGGTGAGAGGGGGTGAAAAATAAAATGCCACAAATGACGTAATTAGTGTCGGAGTTTTCGAAGTTACTAAGTTAATTGGTGACATTCACGATTACATTTAAAATTAGTTACATGTTACACTATAGTTAGAATTCATTATTTTCCTGTCTAATAGAAGATTGGGATAAATAAATATCCGGGCAACGCCGGGTAATCAGTTAGTGTAATATAATACGGAAATGAATAAGTAGGCAATATTTCTATATTCCAGAGGGTAACCAATTATCCCGCTTGACTCAATCTGTGGGGGTACATGTGCTTTCGACAGTTCTACGCCGGTACTTCTGTTGTACTTGCATCCTTTGTAATATAATAAATAGTACAAGAACATTTCGGCTGCAAATTGCTTTCAGAGGGATTAGCTTTCTGAATTTTCTTTCCTAGCCTCCCAAACGGGTATAGAAAATTTCCTCCCCTCGAGCACATTTTTTTTTTATTTATTTATAATTCATCAATAATTTTCAGTAAAACTCTTCACATATTCCCTGTGCATTGCACAGTAGTATGAAGCCACGTAAGGGATATGGAAGTATGGTTCCCAACACTTTCTCGATCTCGACCACAGTGGAGATGATGTGATCAGCACCACTCTCTGGCCGCCCATGGGTTCATCAAGATGCGCACTTATCAGAGGCTAGGTGACCCCAAGAGCTGTTTTATGCTCGGAAAAATATTCTCATTTCAGATCAACCACGAGGGGAATCGAACACGTATGGATGAGAAGGGAGATAATTTTACTATTGGCACATGACATCTCTGTGCAAAATATACAAAATCTGGAACTCCTTGTTTAATATAAAATATTATTTTTTAAAATAAAAACTGAACTGAGAATACAGTGCACTTTGTCCCTATTATTGAAATGACACAGTTTGAATTCGCTTGTACGTGGTACGTTGTCTATATATGATGCCCGTAAACGTAAGACGCAATTCCGTACCGCGCGACGTAGAAATGAAGAAACTATTATTTCTTGTCTCTTAATCTGTGTGGATACTTGTTATATATACACACATATGTACTATGTATAGCTATATATTTAACAAATATAATGCTGCGCTGAAATATAACTATACACAAGTTAATATTTACTTCAAGACAGTAGGAACAACATTCTCTGCTTCAATTCACTATTATCTACAGGTTACCTTCCCATCATGAGCTCGCTGGGTTTGAGACTTAGTTTTCAACGAAGGCAAATGTCCAAAACAGAAGACTTCCGCTATCTAGCGGTAGAAAGTGAACTTTTTTTACTCACCGCAAGTGTGAAAAGGCAGTTATAACACGTAAAAATATTTTAATATTTCTGATTTTTAATCCCTTCTTCAATTTGTTGAATTCCACACTAAAGTAAAGAATATGAACGAAAATCCTTGGAAATTATTTCTTCCACTCTCTTTTCAGCTCTGCTTCGTCATCTTGCAAACCTGCACACCCCATTCAACTGCCTGATTCTCTCTATTCTTATTGTTAGCAACAGCCTAATTGTCTAATTGTTGCTATCCCTCTTTGCTTGCGTTCTTTGTGTTTGTTAACTGACGACAGTATTATTTCACGGCTGAAACTCCGTGAAGCATTTCCTGCTGGTTTGTGTACAAGAACTTTAATCATGTGTAGAATCGACCTTTACCGTATTGACTACCCTTTTTCATTCATATTGCGAATTGGGCTCTGTTCGTACAAACGGAAGCAAAAATCCGGGCAGCTCTGGGAGTGTATAATACGCGGTCAGGAACAGTCAATTATGGCGATTGACAAAAGATAACAGTGCAGTAACGGACGAGCCGGGAGATATGAGTTAAATTCAACAAAAATCGAAGCTTTACTGGCTTGAATTTGCATTGCGGTTTTAATTGGAATTTTCCTCCTGTCGGTTGAATGTTCCACCCCTCCCCATGCCCCTCCCGCCAACCACACTCAATCCATTTACCCGTTACCTACAGAGAATACATCTTTGTGTCGCAACAAAACTCAGCGTCAAATGGGGTCGTCCTATCTTGTTAGTTCAGATGGCAGCACCAGCGATAAACAAGGCCTCGTGATGCGGTTCTGATCGCAGCAAGAGCTGGCCACACACACGCGCGCATACACACAAACACACTTTAGTGTTATTTCTGTCCGCTAGATAGCGCCGTTCACCGGCTTTCATTATGTTCTATGTACACCAGTTACATTGACCACAAAATCTTGTCGAAAACATATCGCATTTGGTGTATTTATCTTGGATTTTGCATTTCGTTCGTTTTGCGGTGATCACAAACGTGATTTGAATGGTTTTGCTGCGAGGTCTACGGTTCTTCGCAAAATAATTTTATTGTTTCTTAAATATGTACACACACACACGGGAATAATTATTATCAACAATAATTTTTGTCAGACACTCATCCTCATTGTCATGAGCACTCGTTAAGTGACAGAAAAGCAACGTTGAGAAATTCAAATACAAAATCCTCTTGATTCTTGTGAAAGAAGTCTCATACTGTTAGACATGTTACGGTAAAAATAGATCACGTGATATAATGATAACTTAGAATGAAATGGTTCAAAATTGTTAATTATATGTGGCTTAACTTTCACTCCAGAGTAATTTCAGTTCGGGACTGTTTTCGATGCAATTTGAAATTAGGCATCATATTTTAACATCTCGGAAACGAACATTTTTTTAAAACTTGGTTGGAATACCCGATGTTTTACTAGAATAGCAGGAAAATAACTTTCATATCGTAATTTGATATTCGACATATCATTGCAAATTCCTTCCGCAATATATAAAATTCTCTCCAAAACTGTACATTTAGTGAAATGTCCGTGTAGACCATGAAATTACGTAAATGTACGTTAAAGGCCGTAGGGTTGGTAACACTGACTATAAATTCAACTCTGAACTCAATTAGAAAGAATAAATATAACATCATTTTCATGTGTTTGCATAAAAACGAATCTTTCATGCATGCAATTTTGTCATGCAAAGCAGACAAATTTAACTACTGATAAACCTACCAGTGATTCACAAGCTAAAAAAATCCACATAAATTTGAAATCTACTTTACCATCTGTTCAACTTGCAGCGCCTCCAAAGTTACTCACCTGAAACAGAAAATTTAACAAATTTAATATAATGCATAACGAACACTATGAAAAGATTGCATATATAGTATTGTTCGAACATTTTTTAGAAAATTATGCATTGTCACACACAGAACACAAAATGTGTCAGTTAACACATTAAAGTACAGAAACAGCTAATATTCGGGACCCCTTGATTGCAGGCGACTGTGCTGCCACTACGTCATCTGGTGGACCCAATAAAACTAAAGTAACTTACGATAACAGTAAATGAAACAGAATTACGTTTCGAAAGAAAATAACTGTAAATGAGTTACTTTTTAAGCAAACTAACTTAGTTACATCCGAAGGACTGTTCAAAACCACCTCTTCAAGAATACGAAATAGGAGTATAGTTTTCAGCTATACTGATTAACCTAAATTCAAGCACAATATTATGTTTTTGTTTGCAGTCGAAAGCGCAGAGGCAAATATTGTACCACATGAACTGTTGTTGCCAAAAAAAATACCAACGGAAGCTTTTGGCGGTAAAAAAAAAAAGTGTCTGAAACACTCGAGCAAGTCATCTTCATTCGCAACATCAAAAGCTCTTTCCGCCAGTTTAAACCGGAAATAGTCAATAACCGAGAGCGCCATTTTCTCTTGAAAAGAGTCGAGAGGAGTTTCATTCAAGTCCCGGAATGATAAGTTCTTTCTTTCTTTTTTTTCATTCATTCGTATTTCACCACCTCTCTCTCTCCCTCTCCCAACTCAAAACCACAGGAAATAGATGAAAGTCACCACGTGGCAAACCGGCAATTTCTTTCACTAGAAATAGTTCTTTCCCCCCCTCTCTTTTCAACTGTCCTTTCTTCCGCGCGGCACCATTTTCCTTCTTTAATCTTTCCAACTTGCGCTCACTTTCTCTTTTCAACACGACCAAACCTCCCCATCCACTACCCCTTCCCTCAACGCACACATTCCATCTCAAACTCCCTCCAGCCCGTGTCAGTCCTGAGCCAGATTGGGAAATTAATGTCAGAGGGGTCAGACAAAAAAAAGTAGAAAAAACGTACACCAGAGGCCTCTAGTAGGGGAAAAAAAGGAATCCAATCATCCACAGAGATGTGCAATAAAAAAGTGTACTGTACAGTTACGTTTGTTTTTTTACAAATCCACGGAAGCTTGTTTTGAATGTCCGCACCTTGTATCTCTCCTCCATCCATACTAATCACGGTACTATTATAGTATAGGGGAGACACCTATAAATCATATATTTCGCACTTTTTTACATTGCTAACGTACTATTTTGGAATGCAGAATATTTCCTAAGGTGAAATAATACGTTTCTAACTAAAATAATGTCTATTTCTTACATTTACGAGTACTTACTGTTACTTGTTATTTCGATTCTGTAACACATTATGGCGGGCGATAGCGTACTGGTTCAGGGCACGTTGTGCGAGTGTTTTGTCGATGTATGCAGTGTTGCAACCTCGTTCACCGTAAAAAAAAACCTACTTTCGTGCCCGGATTTGAAATTATGCTAATGCCTCGCAAACCATTGACGTTATCCTCACAAACCATTGACGTTAGCCCCAAAAGCCATTCACGTTAGCCCCACAAACCATTTTCCGTAAGGTTAGGTTAGGTTAGGCAAGCATAGTTAAAAAAAAAAATACCCGACACGTCATGTTATAGTGAAAACACGGCGAGGTTTGAAACACTGAATACGGGGTTTACGTCATCTAACACACGGAACATTGTGCTCTCGTGCAGAAAGCAAATGACGGCAGCAGAAACAGCGTGTCGGGCAGAGATTTTCGCAGAAAACAACATGTATTCGCATTAAAATGGATCAAAACTGCATTCACGACATTCACGAACTTCCACAACGCTACAGAAAATGATTTCCGTAAGTACTTTCTCCTGTAAATTTGAAGAAATTCGTCTCCCCTATGCTATAATGTTACCCTAATCACACGGTTCAATTATGCTGCCTTAGCCTTTTGTTTAATGCTCTTGTACAGAAACTTCGTGCACTAAAAGTTACTTTGTTCAAATCACAAGACAGCCCCCGTGATGTACCCTTCTACACGTAATATTATATTGATTGATTGAAATTAAATTGTGGTTCCGTCAGCACTTTGGCAATTTGCACCTGTCACTTTAGACAGGGTCAAGCCCCTTAACTTAACTAAAATTAGCATGTGTGTCTGAGTACTAAGACCTCGTTGCCCAGTTTAAAAGTTGAGCACAGACAAGGACGAAACACAACCCTACAGAGGATTTTACTGCCTACAGGTCTACACGCCAGAACTTAGTTGGCCTGCAGGAATGCCGTTGATCAGGGTCGAAGTGAGGTTTGCGCTTGAATCCTTCAGAGAACGTCACTCCTTGCACCCCAATATTATATTTATATATAGGGTCTATATAATATTAGAACCTTATTAATAACATGTTATTGTTTATTCTGCAATATTCACGGTACTTTTTATATACACTACGAGTTCAATACAACATATTGTGTGTAACAGACAAGGTCCAACCAAATTCGGATTAACGAGGATTTACTGTATAAATAATTAAATACTTTGGTTAATTTGCGTGTATTTTCTATATATATCTTGATTGATTGATTTAGTTTATTTTACTTCGCCTTTCTGCCACTTTTGGCTAATCGCGAAGATGATGAATAGAGATGAGATGGATGAAGGAACAACAATCATAAACATAGGGAAACTTCGGTGAATAACGCCAGACGGGAAAGAACGCCATTTCAAAGTTTCAACTCTGAAAGCATGGACGCATGTAAAGTTAAGGGGTGACTCACCGTTGTGCGATAAACAATAGTGCCTGGTAGCATTGCTGATAAGAACGGTTGCCATTGTCGAGCATTAATTTAAGGGAAACAGTTTGAACAGTGTAGACGTTTGAGTTGCGTTTCGAGAAAAAAGGGTCCACATTTTCATCGCGCCGACAAAGGTGAGTGTTTTTCTATTGTAGAATTAGATTTTAAATGTTAACAATGCTGTACGTACACAATACGTTTATTACGTAAGTGAATGATGTGTGTACGGTTTTCATGGTCGGTGTCGTAAGTTTAGAACAGTTGGTTAAACTGCAATCTGTTGTTTCGGGAAATAACGCCATCATCGTGTCGGGGAATAACGCCACTCAATTTAAACTCAAATTTAAGGAAATGTTGATTTCGAAAATAGGTTTATCCTTGCTCAGTTACTTTCGAGGCGTACATAGTATTTATTCTCGGTTAATTTCCTCTTTCAGATGGCGAGGAAACGTAGAAATATACGGGCCAAATGGTCAGTAGATGACTTGAGGCGAGCTATGGCGGCCATCAAACAAGGGATGAAGATAGCATGTGCTGCACGTTTGTTCCAAATTCCTCGCAGAACTTTGAGGGACTGGGTATCGCGAAAAGATAAACAACCCATTCGAAAACTTGGTCGCTACTCTGTGCGACTCCTAGTACAGTTTTGTAAAGAAAATGTGAATGTTTTACTTGTAATTATGATAATGTGAATGTTTTACTTGTAATTAAGAACATGGCGTTATTACCCGACAGATCTGGAAATAACGCCATTTTGCATTAACACAGAATTTAGTATTTTATTGCTTTCATTATAACAGTGCAATCAATATTTTGTTATTACACAATAGAGGAAAGTTCATTCTCCCATACATGTACGTTTCATGTTCCTAACAATAAAAATGTATGAGTTCTAGGACGAAATGACTAATTGGTGGCGTTATTCACCGAAGTTACCCTATAGTGACAACACAACACGAGCTCCATCTGCAGGTCCAGACACCAGTGCTTCGTTAGTCTGCAAAATGTAGTCCAGGCTGTACTACGTAGATATAGGTTGACATTTGGATGTCTTTAGAATTGGTCATCCCTTACACCCCGCATTTTCTATTTTCTATCTGTCTAGGTTAATCACGTCGATGAGGATGAGTAGCGGAATTGAATCTATGATCACTGGATGATTCGTAGCGCTCTAAGCTAACCACTCCGCCGCTGAACCCAGCAAACAGAAATCTTCAAACAATTTCGTGTTTGGAATAACGATCAGCAGACAAATTTATACCGATTTGTTTGTCAGTTTCAATTTACATCATGATACATTTCAATGTTTAACATGTTAATTGAATCCCTTCATACAAGCACGGTTTTCTGATTGGATTATTTCTTGCTCACTTGTATTTTTTGCATTGAGCAATTTGAAGATGTACAAGTTAATAAACATATTAGCGCACGATTGAAGATTGTAATTAATATAATACATTTCAATCAATTGTGAGGACTGGAATAAATGTGGGGAAATACATGTTAATTTTCTATCAGGAAATCTGAAGGTAAATATACGTAATTGTTGCAATGCTTCAACCCTTCGTCATTGATTGATTGAATTGTTGCTTTAAGTCCACAGTACAGTAAGGCTAATCGGGACTGGTCCTACTGTTTGAAGTGGGATCCGAACCATTATGTGCCTCCATTGGGTATCTCACACAGTTATTTACAGTATTAATTATTGACTAAAATTGTATCAGTGCTTTTCCCGTCTTATCACTCACTTATTAAAAAATATATAATGAAATTGACTGTGTCTGACATTATTTCCAAAAGTCAGAATAAACTAACGGAGATTTCAGACCTAAGCTCCACGCGACACATGTCGCTTTGGAATAAGCCAATCAACAGCAATGTTTCACACCGTAGCACCATCGATTCGTGAAATACTCAAGCAACCCGTGTCGCTTTTCACTTCGTGTGAAATCTCCGTGAGACCTTGCGCGGGAAGGGGCAATCTTGATTGAAACATCACTCATGAAGATATAGAATCCAGTAGAAAAATTGACACTTGACTTTATCTTTTAATAAAATGAAACAATGTTATGGAAGGATGATTAAAATATTGAAAGAAATTCACCTAAGAGAGGGCGAAGTGCTGTATTGCTCTCTGCTTCATCTGCTGGTCACTATCTAGTCAGTTTACATGTAAAATAATTTCAATATTTTATCAATATTTGGAAAGTTATTCTTTAAATGCAGAATTAGTTATTTGATAAAGTAGCTCAGTTATAATTACTCATATGAGACAGTAACTCAAATACAGTTACTAATTTGATAAAGTAAATCAGTTACAGTTACTCATTTGAAGGTGCCTTTCCGATGCCGCAGTGGTAACGTCGGCTTGTAATCAAGGGGTCCCGGATTTGATACCCGGTGGAGGCACATAGTGGTTCGCATCCCACTTTAAACTGTAGGTTCAGTCCCAATTAGACTTACTGTGTATAAAATGGACTTAAAACACCAACTCAATCAATTAATCAACCAACCAACCCCAGCCAGTGTCCACGTTTTGTGTGCAATGACGCGTTAGCGGTAAAGTGAATGCATCGCTTGAATGTGAAGCCACGTGAAACGACGGAACGACAGTGCTGCAATATGCAAATATTAAACAGCAGAACAAGAACAATCTCTAGGTAAGAATGTTTGCCATAGCCTGTGGAAAAGAAGATGCGGTAGCCATTAACGCCGCAAAACGGCTGGACGTCAACATGAAGTTACGAAGCCATGAACCACAAATTAAATACTAAACTTCATCAAATTTCATTGTATGAATTATTTGTATTACATTTTGTCTTTATCTTTATACACATTGAAACAAAAAATATATATTTTCTCGTTTCAAATGTTGGGCAATTGTTTATATAGTCAGCGTACCCAATCCAATTCATCTGAAGCCATAAACTATACATGGGTTTGTTGCTTATAAAGGTGAAAGCATCTTAAAGCAGGAAATGCGCGCGTGGGTGTACTCGATTTCATGTGCTCAGTTGCTGACATTGTTCCATATCTGGATATTGCAACACTAGTGCATCGATTTGGATTTAGTTTCAATGGTTAAATTCACATCTTACCATCATCACGAGGACAACAAGCGATTGGCCCAACCTCTATATGTCTATCAACCTTGCTCTAACTGTTAACACTTGGCATCATAGATGTTCATAAGGAGATTTTCGTGTTCGTAAAATAACAATACACACAGTGTAACGTTATTGAAAATAAACGTCCTCTATTTCTCTGCAAACACAATATATAGACACATCTCTGGAAAAGAGAAGCAGAAAGCTACACCAAACGCAAGAGACAAAACACTGAGAAGACGTAGCAGCAATTGGATCAATGAAAGAGAAACGTGCGAAGATGTGAAACTTACGGAGATAGGAGAGAAAGGAAAAAAGGGGGAAAGAAATGGAAGGGGTTGTCGTAGGGAGGAAGATCGTCGATGGTTGGGGGGAACGAATCTTGTTTTGCACCCCCAACACGTAGCACCCCCTTGACAGTCCGCGTACTGCCCTTATCGATCAAAATCATCCTCTTGTAGGGGCAGCATTTACTCTCGTTCCCGTGGCAATGAACACCATTGTCACCGTTGCTGCGTTGTGATAAAACATGATGTGAAAGGGTGAATAGCGAAAAGGAAGGGATAAGGGGAGAAATGGTACAGTGGCGTAATATAATACACGGAATTCGTTCTTCAAGTACACTTTATGCTCACCCA
>NC_139239.1:29990359-30237188 GCF_977018435.1 Lepisma saccharinum | reverse complement strand
CCTCACCCCCGCTTCGCCTTCTCTCCGTGTAAAGTTATGCAAGTCTGTCTTTTTAGCTCAAAAATGAGCTGCTTATGAAGAACGAAAGCCCCCTCTTCGAAAAAATGAAGTTAATGACGGTAAATAATAACTTGGTTATTTATCCCAATTAAAAATTATTGATAACGAGGATCAAAACTAGAGAAGCATCCTTAAAGTGATGGGATTACTCGATTATTAAATCACCAACGTTGTTGAAGGATCTCAGGCGTGCTTCCCAACTCTGGGTTGTCAATGGGGACTTCCAGATACCTTATCACCTTTACTGTCCTCTGTTGCAGATTCGAGAGGCTCCCGAGTAGTACTGTTGCTACTTTTCCCGCCAGGTGTCAGTTCGGACGTCACCTACGGAGCTCTGGGGTGAAGGCGCATAATACAAAAGCAGAAAGCACACGTCAATGAAACTTTTTAATACTTTCCACCTATAGTGCTATGTCTGTAGGACTACGCCATGCTATTAACTACTTAAATTGAAAACGTTGTTAAATTAAACTACATGTTCTTGAGTAGACACTTAATTTATAAAATAAACACTTGTTGCAGTTCTACAACATGTATACCAAAACTTCACAATCCATAACAACAAAGTCACAGAATATAAGCTCTTTGGTGAAATCAGGTCTAGAACATTTCACCATCTTTGGCCAACTTTTTTGTCATAACAAATATGATAGGCCTATGTGATTTGTGATTTTAAATTTGCACATTGCACATTCGTTCGGATTTCACTTTCAACTGTAGGTCCAGTCCCAAGTAGTCTATCTGGGCATAAAGTGTACTTAACAATCTAATTAAATTACAGTAAAACTCGTTAATTCGGACTAATGGGGGAATAAGTTGACCGGTTTAACGAAAGTTCGGATTAACTGAGTTAACCTAAAAGAACAGTAGAAAGTGCATTAAAGCTCTGTTTATAGCAACAAAACACGTTTATTATGGTGTATTTAAAGGGCAAAGGCCTTAATACACTATACAGTACAGTTCAAAGTCTGCAGGAAAGAGAATTTCATTAGTGGTTTACTGCCTTTTCTTTGGGACGTTCCCTTGTTGACTTCTAGCCACATTTAAAACCTTGCATTCTGCTCTTTTTTTTTGCCTGTCCGGATTAAGCAAAGTCCGGCTTATCGGGGTTCGGATTAACGGGGTTTTACTGTACTTCACATTTTTTTCTAAATGTAATGTAATCGATAACATGTCTAAATAGCGCCGAGCTTCAGATCGTCTACTCAATAAATGTTCCCTCGGCAAAGTGAAAATTGCAATATGGCTGCCGAGCGTAGTGCTACACTTGTCGCGCTTTCAACTTCTCCCTTTCAACTCTACCTATGCCGCAGATTAGGACGTTAAAGGTAAGGGGATTCCGCAGGTGGAACGGTGCTCAAGACGGCAGCAGCCGTCCATTCGGACACTGCCCTGCTCTAAATACCTGCCGGGAAATACCTACACACATCAAGGACTATTGTTTAGCCTAAGAACGAAAGAGAACTGAAAAAGCGAGAGGGTAAAACTGTGCAGCCACTTCCTTCTTTACCCGTATTCAAAGTGATAGCATACTCTAAATTCCCGGCAGATATCGTAGTCATAATGTTTGCTACTTGGACCCCACTCCTCTCGTAAACTACGTCTTATATTTTTTAAAAATCACTGCACAATTTTAGCTCAGGTAATGCTGTAAAGTTCCTATGAGCCTAGTTATTTATTCGCAACGAAAATGCGTATAAAGAGATTCCATAGCACGGTAGAGCATGCGTACCATGATGAAAATCAACTGTTCCGTCCACTATTTTTAAACATATTGACTGATTTCAAAGATCATCCCTCAATCGTTTCTCCTAGCTATTCTACAGCATTTAGCGAGGCCACAAAATTGGCAACTTGGTGCTTTGACTCGTTCTTCACCCTCCTAATTCAGACACCATATATTTTAAAGGTTTCCTTGCCCAAAATGCTGGTGAATGTGGACCCACAAAGCTCCTTTAGAAGGAGGTCTCAAAAATGTCAGAATGAGCAAAGCATAAATGTATTACACACACGCACCCGCACGCGCGCAAGCACATTGTTACAGAGGCCATTTAAAGCGTCATATATATGTTTGTACATGTACGCGAAATTTAAGCCCAAGGACATGTTCTATGCACTTATCTCTGAATGTCGAGTTCCTTTGGAAAATAAAATATTATTGATTGAAGTGCAGATGGTTTAAAGAAACTATTTACATGCATTAACCAATGTGTGTCTTCGGTAAGGCGTATGGCTGCCACGCGAGAGACTTTGGTTCGATTCACGTAGTGGGTGATTACGGGTGAGAATTTTCTCGACGGTGTCCTCACATGAAATGGCTCTGAGGCTCACCCAGCCGCTAATTAGTGCGCATCTGGGGTCTACCCTGGAGGGTAAAGTCAGTCAGAGGGTGGTGCTGATCACTTCATTTCCAATATGGTCGAGATAGAGACCATGTAAGAGCCTACGTCCACAATCCCCATGTACTTTAACGACAGGTTTCAACGTACAGGGAGTACCATTATTAACTAGTGTGGTATTTACTAGAGTGGGTATTCGAGTAAGTAGGGCATTCAGCTTATCATCTAGTAAATCAGTCTGTTCTTTGAGAAGGAGCTCCATTGAGACTTCACAACGTCTTTTACGACTTCAACGTCAAATACCTCTTCTTACACAGGAAGTAGCAGATAAATAAAAGAACCCTCTCCAAAAACTTTTGTATGCAGTCTAGAAAACATTGTGATGTTTTTCGTTTGAGCTCTGAGGCAAAAAAAAAAACTTGCTCCTTATAAAACAGCATATTTTTTCCGCGGTTGCATAACAACAGGATAAATTGAGAACAGGGCCTCTATAAGATGAGAATGACGTGCTTTAAAGCCCAACTGTTTGCCCTTAAAGGAGCAAAGTGACGTTTGAGTGACAGTAATAGAACGCAACTCCCCCCACCCTATTCTCCCTCCCCCTTCCTTTTCGCTTTTGCTCTTTCTTCGTGTCCCGTTCCGTTCCTTTTTTGCTGAGACCGAGTTTACTCTGGGTGTTATCGAGCCTTTTCCTTCAACGCTGTGTTTAAAGATTCGCTTCTAATGGAAGAGTTTAAAGCGAGGAGAACTCGGCGAAAGACTACACGACGCCGCAGACACGCGGCCACTGTACTCTACAACACAAGTCCTTGTCCTTTTAGAAGAAACTTCTCTTTAAGCCATTAAACTCCTTGTGGTTTGATTCTAGAGACCCTAGGTGCTTCCAAGCATCTAATAACTAATATGATTTCTCCTGATTCTTTGGCCTACTTTAAGATATCCAATATCCAAAATTTCATAACTATCATTATTTTAAAAGTACGTGTTCAATATAAAAATTGTGTTTGAATCAGGGTTGTTCACGGTCCAGCAACCCACAAATTATAATAGGTTCTATTCGGTTCCGCTGGATGACCGGAACCTTTTTTCTCGCACACTTTAAATTCGGTCCAAGTTGCGTATTGTTTCATTGAAAAAAATGTTCCTGGACCGTATTTAAATTGATCCGGAAAAAAGGTTCCTGGACCGAATTTAAATTGAGCCGGAAAAATTGTTCCTGGACCGTATTTAAATTGATCTAGTAAAAAGGTTCCTGGACCGAATTGAGATACTTTAAGATAAAAAGGTTCCTTACTATCCAGAACCCATTTACGCTTACTAATTTCCTCTCCTGGACCGGAATTGAATTTATTTAATATTCCTGGACTTTTAACAACCCTGGTTTGAATATTTCAATCGAAAGTAATAAATATGCAATACTCGTTTAATTATAGAATGGAATCGTGAAATAATTATTTTATATGAATTAATGAAAACTCGTTACAGGCAGAAACAATGAAAAGTAAATAAAAATGAATTATGATTGGCCCCAACCGTGGCAGCCCATTGACCAAGCAGAGAGATTCTTGCTTGCGCAGTGTGATGTTGTACACTTGTTATGGAAAATGGGCACGACATGTTACAAGAACGAAACAGGCTTCGTTTGTTTGCTTCACTGTAAGGGCATACTGAATGGTGTATGTCGTGCTTGTGGAGAATTCAAACTAAATCACAATTTTTTTCATTTCTGTTGAACGTACCGAAAAGCAACTGTTAGTTTAACTGCGAAGTAATTGGTTACTTATAAATGCCGCAAAAGCAATTCTTGTTACAGATTAACAAAATATCAAAAATTAAAACACATGCATAACCAGTCCAGGGAATCAAAACATTGTGAAATACAGGACAGTCCTGTAAAAACAGGACGTCTGGCAACCCTAGATTCACACAACGATGCACTTAGAAACACCAGAGAGGCCTCAATGGCGTTTAACAATGATAGCAGCGCTCCAAGCGGTAACTTATTCAAACTACGGCAGCCATGTTTTAAACGTTCGAATTACTGCAGCTTATAAAACACATTTCTCTTACAACAGAGACAAAACATTCTCTAGAGATATGCCTTGCTAAAACCATGCAGACTTCAGTGAAAAAACACGTAAAACATGACTTTCACGTATTAATCAAGCGGAGACAACACTTAACTCAGAGTTGGCAACACTGAGCTTAAAAAAAGAGGAAATTTAAGACAGAGATGCTCATTCGTAATAACTCTGGAAGTCAGTAAAGGCAAAGTCACTGATATATTTAAATCCGGCAGTAATTTTCATCCACTCCCCTCACATCAGGCTAAACTTTTAACAACAGCAATTTCACGTGCGCAAATTACTCGAGCAGTTTAGGCCCAACTTTATAGCGCGGCTGCGAAGAAGTGCGAGAAAAATTAAAAAGTATGAGAAGTAGGTCGTAGTAAGAGAAGTTCTCACTTCTTTGGGGGGAAACTTTGAGCAGAGGAATAGTCACTGTGATTAAATTGCCTGGAATATCGCGATAGGGAGGAAAATACGACCAAAGAGGAGGATTCTACAACACGTTCCAGTTTTGGTTTTCGCTTTTGTCTTTTTAGAACTGAAAATGTGGCCAGATTTTAAAGCATTTAAGATGGGCGCTCGCAAACAAATTGTAAAGGAGGTGAAAACAAAACCGTTGTTGTTCTCTATCTATCTGTACTGGTGTCAAATTTAAGGGTGTTTTAAGAAACGCAAAGGCAGAGAGAGAGAGAACAAAAGAAATAACGAATAGAAATGGTAAAAGAACGAAGAGAGAGAGAGAGAGAGAGAGAGAGAGAGCAAAATAAAATAACGAATAGGGAGCGAAAAAAACGAAGAGAGAGAGCAAGTGAAAATAAGGAATAGAGAAGGGAAAAGAACGAAGAGGGAGAGAGTGTGAGCAAAAGAGAATAACAGATAGGGAAGGGAAAAGAACGAACAGAGGGGGGGGAGAGAGAGAGAGAGAGAGAGAGAGCAAAATAAAGTAACGAATAGAGATGGGATAAGAAGGAAGAGAGAGCAAAAGGAAATAACAAATAAAGGGGGGAAAGAACGAACAAAGAAAGGGGGAAGAGAGAAGTAAAGCAAGAATAGAAAAGGCGAGAGGGAGAGAAATGAAAGAAACAATTGAGAGAAAGAGAAATGAATGAAACGAAAGAGGAAAACCAATAAAAGATACGAGGAAGAGAGAAATTAAAGAAAGTAGAGAGAAGGCGAGAAAAAACAGCAATAAATTAATAATGTGAGGAGAAGACAGAAAACAGAAGAGAAAAATATGTAAAGAAATAGAGAAAGCGAAAGACAGGAAGAGGGAAATAAATTTATATATATATATATATATATATATATATATATATATATAATAAATGAGAATACAAGAGAGAAAATATGCATCTCGTAGTGAAAAGTAATCAAGGAGAGAGAGAGAGAGAGAGAGAGAGAGACAAAGATTTCTAAGACAAAGCAAAGAAAGTAAAAATCTAGAGAGAGAGGCAAAGAAACAGATAGATGGAAACAATATAATCTACCTATATATATAAAAATGGATGTATATGTGTGGGTGGGTGTATTTGTTTGTTCCGGCGTAACTCACGAACGAATGGAGTAATTTCAACCAAACTTGGTACACGTATCACTTGCAATCTGGAAATAATATTTTGGGGTAAGACACCCCTGGCACCCATAGGAGTGGTGTGGGAAGGAGTGACATGTAAAAATAATCAAGAACCACCGATATTAAATTCCTCACAAACAGACATCCGTGACTCTATGCAATCCGCACAACGACAGTGTTTCTCGGGATGTCTAACATTCAGGCGGTGTTGCGAATGGAATCAATAGTTTTCGTGACACTCCCAATGCGGTTCAACTCCAAGTTCATCACCTATCGGCATTTGGGGAGGGGGGTGAGAGGGGGTGAAAAATAAAATGCCACAAATGACCTACATTAGTGTCGGAGTTTTCGAAGTTACTAAGTTAATTGGTGACATTCACGATCACATTTAAAATTAGTTACATTTTACACTATAGTTAGAATTCATTATTTTCCTGTCTAATACAAGATTGGGATAAATAAATACCAGGGCAACGCCGGGTAATCAGTTAGTGTAATATAATACGGAAATGAATAAGTAGGCAATATTTCTATATTCCAGAGGGTAACCAATTATCCCGCTTGACTCAATCTGTGGGGGTACAGGTGCTTTCGACAGTTCTACGCCGATACTTCTGTTGTACTGGCATCCATTGTAATATAATAAATAGTACAAGAACATTTCGGCTGCAGATTGCCTTCAGAGGGATTAGCTTTCTGAATTTTCTTTCCTAGCCTCCAAAACGGGCATAGAAAATTTCCTCCCCTCGATCACAGTTTTTTTTTATTTATTTATAATTCATCAATAATTTTCAGTAAAACTCTTCACATATTCCCTGTGCATTGCACAGTAGTATGAAGCCACGTAAGGGATATGGAAGTATGGTTCCCAACACTTTCTCGATCTCGACCACAGTGGAGATGATGTGATCAGCACCACTCTCTGGCCGCCCATGGGTTCACCAAGATGCGCACTTATCAGAGGCTAGGTGACCCCAAGAGTTGTTTTATGCTCGGAAAAATATTCTCATTTCAGATCAACCACGACGGGAATCGAACACGGAGCTCCTACGTGGTAATCATAGGCTAAACGGACCTTAGCAACACAGACCAGTTACCAGTTTACAGCTTGGAATTAAAATTTTAATATGGATGAGAAGAGAGATAATTTTACTATTGGCACATGACATCTCTGTGCAAAATATACAAAATCTGGAACTCCTTTTTTAATATAAAATATTATTTTTTTAAAAATAGAAACGGAACTGAGAATACCGTGCACTTTATTCCTATTATTGAAATGACACAGTGTGAATTCGCTTGTACTTGGTACGATGTCTATATATGATGCACGTGAAACGTAAGACGCAATTTCGTACCGCGCGACGTAGAAATGAAGAAACTATTATTTCTTGTCTCTTAATCTGGGTGAATGATACTAATAGTATGTTTGATCTATAGAGTCTAGTGCTGCGAAGCTTTTTAACAGATACCTGTTATATATACACATATGTACTATGTACAGCTATATATTTAACAAATATCATGCTGCGCTGAAATATAATTACACACAAGTTAATATTTACTTCAAGACAGTAGGAACAACATTCTCTGCTTCAGTTCACTATTATCTACAGGTTACCTTCCTATCATGAGCTCGCTGGGCTTGAGACTTAGTTTTCAACAAAGGGAAATGTCCAAAACAGAAGACTTCTGCTATCTAGCGGTAGAAAGTGAACTTTTTTTACTCATCGCAAGTGTGAAAAGGCAGTTATAACACGTAAAAATATTTTAATATTTCTGATTTTTAATCCCTTCTTCAATTTGTTCAATGCCACACTAAAGTAAAGAATATGAACGAAAATCCTTGGAAATTATTTCTTCCACTCTCTTTTCAGCTCTGCTTCGTCATCTTGCAAACCTGCATACCCCATTCAACTGCCTGATTCTCTCTATTCTTATTGTTAGCAACAGCCTAATTGTCTAATTGTTGCTATCCCTCTTTGCTTGCGTTCATCGCGTTTGTTAACTGACGGCAGTATTATTTCACGGCTGAAACTCCGTGAAGCATTTCCTGCTGGTTTGTGTACAAGAACTTTAATCATGTGTAGAATCGACCTTTACCGTATTGACTACCCTTTTTCATTCATATTGCGAATTGGGCTCTGTTCGTACAAACGGAAGCAAAAATCCGGGAAGCTCTGGGAGTGTATAATACGCGGTCAGGAACAGTCAATTATGGCGATTGACAAAAGATAACAGTGCAGTAACGGACGAGCCGGGAGATATGAGTTAAATTCAACAAAAATCGAAGCTTTACTGGCTTGAATTTGCATTGCGGTTTTAATTGGAATTTTCCTCCTGTCGGTTGAATGTCCCACCCCTCCCCATACCCCCCCCCCCGCCAACCACACTCAATCCATTTACCCGTTACCTACAGAGAATACATCTTTGTGTCGCAACAAAACTCAGCGTCAAATGGGGTCGTCCTATCTTGTTAGTTCAGATGGCAGCACCAGCGATAAACAAGGCCTCGTGATGCGGTTCTGATCGCAGCAAGAGCTGGCCACACACACACGCGCGCATACACACAAACACACTTTAGTGTTATTTCTGTCCGCTAGATAGCGCCATTCATCGGCTTTCATTATGTTCTATGCACACCAGTTACATTGACTACAAAATCTTGTTGAAAAACATATCATATTTGGTGTATTTATCTTGGATTTTGCATTTCGTTCGTTTTGCGGTGATCACAAACGTGATTTGAATCGTTTTGCTGCAAGGTCTACGGTTCTTCGCAAAATAATTTTATTGTTTCTTAAATATGTACACACACACACGCGGGAATAATTATTATCAACAATAATTTTTGTGAGACACTCATCATCATTGTCGTGAGCACTCGTAAGTGACAGAAAAGCAACGTTGAGAAATTCAAATACAAAATCCTCTTGATTCTTGTGAAAGAAGTCTCATACTGTTAGACATGTTACGGTAAAAATAGATCACGTGATATAATGATAACTTAGAATGAAATGGTTCAAAATTGTTAATTATATACGTAGGCCATTTCAATGTGGCTTAACTTTCACTCCAGAGTAATTTCAGTTCGGGACTGTTTTCGATGCAATTTGAAATTAGGCATCATGGTTTTAACATCTCGGAAACGAACATTTTTTTTAAAACTTGGTTGGAATATCTGATGTTTTACTACAATAGCAGGAAAAAAAACTTTCATATCGTAATTTGATATTCGGCATATCGTTGCAAATTCCTTCCGCAATATATAAAATTCGTTCCAAAACTGTACATTTAGTGAAATGTCCGTGTAGGCCATGAAATTACCGTAAATGTACGTTAAAGAGCGTAGGGTTGGCAATACTGACTATAAATTCAACTCTGAACTCAATTAGAAAGAATAAACATAATATCATTTTCACGTGTTTGCATAAAAACGAATCTTTGATGCATGCAATTTTGTCATGCAAAGCAGACAAATTTAACTACTGATGAACCTACCAGTGATTCACAAGCTAAAAAATCCACATAAATTTGAAATCTACTTTACCATCTGTTCAACTTGCAGCACCTCCAAAGTTACTCACCTGAAACAGAAAATTTAACAAATTTAATATAATGCATAACGAACAGTATGAAATGATTGCATACATAGTATTGTTCGAACATTTTTAGAAAATTATGCATTGTCACACACAGAACACAAAATGTGTCAGTTAACACAATAAAGTACAGAAACAGCTAATATTCGGGACCCCTTGATTGCAGGCGACTGTGTTGCCACTACGTCATCTGGTGGACCCAATAAAACGAAAGTAACTTACGATAACAGTAAATGAAACAGAATTAAGTTTCGAAAGAAAGTAACTGTAAATGAGTTACTTTTTAAGCAAACTAACTTAGTTACTTCCGAAGGACTGTTCGAAACCACCACTTCACGAATAGGAAATAGGAGTATAGTTTTCAACTATACCGATTAACCTAAAATCAAGCACAATATTATGTTTGTGTTTGCAGTCGAAAGCGCAGAGAGGCAAATATTGCACCACATGAACTGTTGTTGCCAAAAAAAAATACCAACGGAAGCTTTTGGTGGTAAGAAAAAAGTGTCTGAAACACTCGAGCAAGTCATCTTCATTCGCAACATCAAAAGCTCTTTCCGCCAGTTTAAACCGGAAATAGTCAATAACGGAGAGCGCCATTTTCTCTTGAAAAGAGTCGAGAGGAGTTTCATTCAAGTCCCGGAATGATAAGTTCTTTCTTTCTTTTTTTTCATTCATTCGTATTTCACCACCTCTCTCTCCCTCTCGCAACTCAAAACCACAGGAAATAGATGAAAGTCACCACGTGGCAAACCGGCAATTTCTTTCACTAGAAATAGTTCTTTCCCCCCTCTCTTTTCAACTGTCCTTTCTTCCGCGCGGCACCATTTTCCTTCTTTAATCTTTCCAACTTGCGCACACTTTCTCTTTTCAACACGACCAGGCCTCCCCATCTACTACCTCTTCCCTCAACGCACACATTCCATCTCAAACTCCCTCCAGCCCGTGTCAGTCCTGAGCCAGATTGGGAAATTAATGTCAGAGGGGTCAGACAAAAAAAAAAGTAGAAAAAACGTACACCAGAGGCCTCTAGTAGGGAAAAAAAGGAATCCAATCATCCACAGAGATGTGCAATAAAAAAGAGTACTGTACAGTTACGTTTTTTCCCCAAATCCACGGAAGCTTGTTTTGAATGTCCACACCTTGTATCTCTCCTCCTTCCATATTAATCACAAACTAAAAATTGCACATTATACAGTTGAATAATGCTGCCTCAGTCTTTTGTTTATTGCGCTTGTACAGAAACTTCGTGCACTAAAAGTTACTTTGTTCAAATCAGAAGACAACCCCCGTGATAACGTTCTGCACGTACTATTATATTGATCGATTGAAATTAAATTGTGATTCCGTCAGCACTTTGGCTATTTGCACCTGTCACTTTAGACATGGTCAAGCCCCTTACCTTAACTAAAATTAGCATGTGTGTCTGAGTACTAATACCTCGTTACCCAATTAAAAAGATGAGCACACACAAGGACGAAAACACAACCCTACAGAGGGTTATACTGCCTACAGGTCTACACGCCAGAACTTAGTTGGCCTGCAGGAATGCCGTTTATCAGGGTCGAAGTGAGGTTTGCGCTTGAATCCTTCAGAGAACGTCGCTTCTTGCACCCCAATATTATATTTATATATAGGGTCTATATGATATTAGAACCTTATTAATAACATGCTATTGTTTATTCTGCAATATTCACGGTACTTTTTATATACACTACGAGTTCAATACAACATATTGTGTGTAATAGACAAGGTCCAACCAAATTCGGATTAACGAGGATTTACTGTATAAATAATTAAATACTTTGGTTAATTTGCGTGTATTTTCTATTTATCTTGATTGATTGATTTAGTTTATTTTACTTCGCCTTTCTGCCACTTTTGGCTAATCGCGAAGATGATGAATAGTGATGAGATGGATGAAGGGACAACAATCATAAACATAGGCTATAGTGACAACTACAGCGCCTAGAATAACGTAGTGTGGAAAACGGCATGCTTCTGCGCTCTCTGGTTGGTTCCACTCGAAAATGATCCGCTAGAGGCGCTGGTGTTGACCCCGGTGCTTGGTGTTCGACTGCTTATAATGGAAGTAAATGGAGTTTTCGCTGCAACATCTGATTCTTTTACATGAAGCATTTCTATGAATGTGATAATTGCTATGATATTTGGTACAGTCGTCGCGAATATATTAACGAACATTCTAGACAGTCGACCACGTCCTGTTATCGTCATACTTTCGTTAATAATACGGGAGAAAAAATACGCGTGGAATGTTCTTGGCAACTAAATTTTTGTGTATGAATTAGGTTCATTATTATTATCATCATCATCATTTCTTTTAAAGATATACACACTGAAGCATTTGTATTTTTGATATTTACTGTCTCTTTTCTTCCGCTTTAAACTAATCGCGGCGATGATAATAATGATGATTGCATGAAACGACAAGGGGAACCCCACAAAACTTTCTTAGTGGCATCGACATGAGTGTAAGGCAACTTTCAAACCAATGGGACAAGCGACACGGGATGTTCACACTGTCACACTAGTGACACGCACTTCCAGACTGTAAAATAGCATTCATTGCACATGAGGGTCCAAACAGCAAACGACACGTTCATATGGCGTATTCGCGTGCTACTTGTTACTTCGGTCGGAAAGCTCCTTAAAGGAAGTGTGCTGAGACCTTAGCGACGCGCTACAGGGGGAGTTCCCAACTAAGTGACAAGCGACATGGTGCCTTCAGTCTATTAGCAAGCGTTGCTTGCGAACAACAGATAGGCGACACGATAAACCGCACATTACAACAACAGATCTAGGCGACACGATAAGCCACACGTGTCGCTTTGTCGCTTCTGCGTCGCTCAAACTGGGCCATTTCCTCAATAGCTTGCAACATGTTGCCGTGGTTTGTTGTTCGCGCATACGCGATGCAATGAGTGTCTTGCTTTAGTGAGATTGCGCACCAAAGCGACAAGCGGCACGCGACACTTATCGCTTGAGGATTTCACCAACCGAACGCTGGCCTGTGCTTCCCGTCATGCCGCTACAATGTGAAATGTTGCTCTTGATTGGCTCCTTTCCAAGCAACATGTGTCACTTCGGTATGAAAGTTGCCTTGGACCGAATGACCCGTGTCGCTTTGGTGTGAAATCCTCGTATCGTTTGTCGCGTGTCGCTTTGGTGTAAAATCTCCTTGAGGAAACGGTGCAGTCAGAGCTTTTGTCCCTACGGTTCGAAAGGCTGCATTGATTTCCGACTGCTCGCTTTCAAGCGACATTTGTGGTTTGTCGCCTCGGTATGAAATATCTGTCAGGTTACTATTGATATTCTAATAACATAGAAAAGTAAACTCTAATACACAGTCCAAGACCTGACGTCCGGAATCACATTGCGATGTTTCTTCTTGTGTTACGCATGCTATTTATTTATTAATTTTATTTTACTTTTATTTCCAAATTAATGCCATTTCGTGACTGTAAATCACTCCACAAATATAACTGTTTCCATCAATTCACTTACCGCCTTTCTAGAGAAACAAATCTACACAATATATTCCAAAAACTAACTAAGTCGCATTACTTTCATAACAAAATTAGCACCTGGGTCGATCGCACTGCCATCTACTTGTCATCGTCTCGGGGAACCAGTTTCTTGGGTCGTTTTCGACACTACGTTATTCAAGGCGCTGTAGTGACAACACAACACGAGCTCCATCTGCAGGTCCAGACTCCAGTGCTTCGTTAGTCTGCAAAATGTAGTCCAGGCTGTACTACGTGGATATAGGTTGACATTTGGATGTCTTTAGAATTGGTCATCCCTTACACCCCGCATTTTCTATTTTCTATCTGTCTAGGTTAATCACGTCGATGAGGATGAGAGCGGAATTGTATCTATGATCACTGGATGATTCGTAGCGCTCTAAGCTAACCACTCCGCCGCTGAACCCAGCAAACAGAAATCTTCAAACAATTTCGTGTTTGGAATAACGATCAGCAGACAAATTTATACCGATTTGTTTGTCAGTTTCAATTTACATCATGAGACATTTCAATGTTTAACATGTTAATTGAATCCCTTCATACAAGCACGGTTTTCTGATTGGATTATTTCTTGCTCACTTGTATTTTTTGCATTGAGCAAGTTAATAAACATATTACCGCACGATTGAAGATTGTAATTAATATATTACATTTCAATCAATTGTGAGGACTGGAATAAATGTGGGGAAATACATGTTAATTTTCTACTATCAGGAAATCTGAAGGTAAATATACGTAATTGTTGCAATGTTTCAACCCTTCGTCATTGATTGATTGAATTGTTGCTTTAAGTCCACAGTACAGTAAGGCTAATCGGGACTGGTCCTACTGTTTAAAGTGAGATCCGAACCACTATGTGCCTCCACTGGGTATCTCACAGTTATTTGCAGTATTAATTATTGACTAAAATTGTATCAGTGCTTTTTCCGTGTTATCACTCACTTATTAAAAAAATATAATGAAATTGACTGTGTCTGACATTATTTCCAAAAGTCAGAATAAACTAACGGAGATTTCAGACCTAATCTCCACGCGACACATGTCGCTTTGGAATGAGCCAATCAACAGCAATGTTTCACACCGTAGCACCATCGATTCTTGAAATACTCAAGCAACCCGTGTCGCTTTTCACTTCGTGTGAAATCTCCGAGAGATCTTGCGCGGGAAGGGGCAATCTTGATTGAAACAGCACTCATGAAGATATAGAATCCAGTAGAAAAATTGACACTTGACTTTATCTTTTAATAAAATGAAGCAATGTTATGGGAGGATGATCAAAATATTGAAAGAAATTCACCTAAAAGAGGGCGAAGTGCTGTATTGCTCTCTGCTCCATCTGCTGGTCACTATCTAGTCAGTTTACATGTAAAATAATTTCAATATTTTATCAATATTTGGAAAGTTATTCTTTAAATGCAGAATTAGTTATTTGATAAAGTAGCTCAATTATAATTACTCATATGAGACAGTAACTCAAATACAGTTACTAATTTGATAAACTAAATCAGTTACAGTTACTCATTTGAAGGGGCCTTCCCGATGCCGCAGTGGTAACATCGGCTTGTAATCAAGGGGTCCCGGATTTGATACCCGGTGGAGGCACATAGTGGTTCGCATCCCACTTTAAACTGTAGGTTCAGTCCCAATTAGACTTACTGTGTATAAAATGGACTTAAAACACCAACTCAATCAATTAATCAACCAACCAACCAACCCCGGCCAGTATCCACGTTTTGTGTGCAATGACGCGTTAGCGGTAAAGTGAATGCATCGCTTGAATGTGAAGCCACGTGAAGCGACGGAACGACAGTGCTGCAATATGCAAATATTAAACAGCAGAACAAGAACAATCTCTAGGTAAGAATGTTTGCCATAGCCTGTGGAAAAGAAGATGCGGTAGCCATTAACGCCGAAAACGGCTGGACGGCAACTTGAAGTTACGAAGCCATGAACCACAAATTAAATACTAAACTTCATCAAATTTCATTGTATGAATTATTTGTATTACATTTTGTCTTTATCTTTATACACATTGAAACAAAAAATATATATTTTCTCGTTTCAAATATTTGGCAATTGTTATATAGTAAGCGTACCCAATCCAATTCATCTGAAGCCATAAACTATACATGGGTTTGTTGCTTATAAAGGTGAAAGCATCTTACAGCAGGATATTGCGCGCGTGGGTGTACTCGATTTCATGTGCTAAGTTGCTGACATTGTTCCATATCTGGATATTGCAACACTAGTGCATAGATTTGGATTTAGTTTCAATGGTTAAATTCACATCTTACCATCATCACGAGCACAACAAGCGATTGGCCCAACCTCTATATTTCTATTAACCTTGCTCTAACTGGTAACACTTGGCATCATAGATGTTCATAAGGAAATTTTCGTGTTCGTAAAATAACAATACACACAGTGTAACGTTATTGAAAATAAACGTCCTCTATTTCTCTGCAAACACAATATATAGACACATCTCGGGAAAAGAGAAGCAGAAAGCTACACCAAACGCAAGAGACAAAACACTGAGAAGACGTAGCAGCAATTGGATCAATGAAAGAGAAACGTGAGAATAGATGTGAAACTTACGGAGATAGGAGAGAAAGGAAAAAAGGGGGAAAGAAATGGAAGGGGTTGTCGTAGGGAGGAAGATCGTCGATGGTTGGGGGGGGAACGAATCTTGTTTTGCACCCCCAACACGTAGCACCCCCTTGACAGTCCGCGTACTGCCCTTATCGATCAAAATCATCCTCTTGTAGGGACAGCATTTACTCTCGTTCCCGTGGCAATGAACACCATTGTCACCGTTGCTGCGTTGTGATAAAACATGATGTGAAAGGGTGAATAGCGAAAAGGAAGGGATAAGGGGAGAAATGGTACAGTGGCGTAATATAATACACGGAATTCGTTCTTCAAGTACACTTTATGCTCACCCAGACCTGAATGTGGATCAAAATCAGCGTGAATCGAACCTGAGAACTCTTGATTGCAAGAGTCATAAGTTAAAGCTCGGCTGGAGATTTGGTCGATGCCAGGGCAGCTGGTTTCGAAATATCCTCCCCTTTCGAAAAAGCACTATGATAGTTCAAAATCTGATAAATTACATATGCTTAGAATTCATTCTACACTCTGTCCCGGCTATCTCAGGAGCAAGCGAACGAAAACAAGTCTTTGCGCAAGTAGTGACGCGTGACGGCTCCGCCAATGAATACAAGAAGGAACGGGATTGCGTGGAGGGGGAGCGACTACAATTCGCTCTGTCCACTCGATGTCGCCCCTTCCCGGCAGCAGCTTTGCTCCACAAATCTCGGGAATAGAGTATAGAACATTCATGTGAATCTTCATGTTGTTTGATTTCCTCTGTTGTGTAGATATTGTCAATAGTTTCATTGCTACGAAAGTCTATTAAACTACTGATAATATCTAGACAACAGCGAAAAAGAAACACACGAAGATTTACATGTGTTAATTATCCCTCCCCCCCCTCTCTCTCTCTCTCTCGATATATATGCGTGTGTATGTACATATGTATCACACTCACACACACACACACACAAACACACACACACACACACACTTCTCTTCTCTCTCACACGCAGCCAATTATAAAGTAAGATAAACTTATAAAAATGAGACATACCTCTATCATAAAGGAAAGGCAAACGTATGTTTAAAATGAAAAACAAGTCACCAATATCCATGAAGACACGTCACTATTATGCACTAAACTAATTTATAGCATTTGAAATGGAGAAAATTCTCGTGAGAAAATGAACGATAACACTCGTTACGTAAAAAATTCGACCTTACAGTATTTGTAATTTAATTTCAGAATTAATCAAATTATCGGAAGCAACTACTGTAAACCACAGAATATGACTATCAATGAATGATATTTAGAAAACCCGCTGTATTCTGACACGCAGAATAAATGAATAGGTCCCAGGTCTGACTTTATAATTCAGGTTGCAAATTTAATCTCGGATGAACTGAAGGCGTGATTAGAGAACTTTTGAACATCGATTGTCACCACAAAAGGAAATAATTTTCCCCTCAACTATTCATGTGAGCAAGCAATCTATTTTTTTTTATCCAGGTTAACACATAAAAGGTTTGATTTTTTAAAAAAATGAATGGTAACGTCGCGCCTTTACGGATTCCACTTTAAAGTGTAGGCCAAGTCCCGACCTACCTATCTGTGCGTAAGTGAACGCACAAACAAACTAACTCCACAAGAGTGAAGAGGTAATGCCATCTCTCCCATTGTGGCGTTTCCAGAGGGTTGATGAGGGTGGTGTACCTTCATTTAACCCCACTTTCCTAAAAATAACTAAAATGCATGAAAGTATGGCAAAATATAGGATTAACCTCTTCAAAAAGTAGGCAAATTTCTTACCCCACCCTATAGTAAATTCCCCCACTCCATGACCACCATCAACACACAAGTTCTGTACACACACAGAGAAAAATGTTTGTTTGGATTAACCAAAAAAATGGTAGTGGTGAACAAATCGTTTGTTTAAATAGGCATCAACCAAACAATTGTTCACCAGTACCAAAATATTTGGTCAAGTTCTATTTGTTTGTCGTGAACAATTTTTTGGTTACCAAAACCAAATATTTTGGTAAATATAACAAAATGTAGCCCATTTGTTTAGGAAAACCAAATAATTTAGTCAAAATTACCAAACGATTTGTTAAATAATTTATTCATAATTACTTGTTATAATGTGGTTAATTTTAGCTAGGGATAGTTTGTAGAAACTAACTGATCTCAAAATGCACATTCAGAATAGAAAGTTCACATGAACTAACAACTTTTGGAGCGTGTTTTTCTGCGCCACACTTAGCTTTTTACTTATATAGTGCAGAATCAAAAAGGTTGCTCATGGGAGATTCATTTTTATTCGCTGCAGTGCATTTTCTTCTTTAATTTGTAGCTTTAATAATGAAACGTACCATTATTTGTTGTACAAAAACTTATGTTTCTTCTACATATTTTGACAGAACCATCTAGCGGCCGGTGTAGGAAACTCAGTATATAGTAAGTATATTCTGAGCTTTTTTTCAGAATATTAGGTTAGACAACAACATAAAGACTCGCTTCGAGTAATTATCTATCTACATGAGTTTCAATTTTCGACAAAGGATTTTCATACTACACTCGATGAAACTGGACAATCGTTATTTCAAATTCGAAAGCACGCTCACACACATATAGTAAATTTAACCAAACGTTTTGTTTCTCTTTAGTTACATATGTATCATTTTGTTTACGAGTACCATATTTCGTCTGACCAAATTTTTTGGTATTCTTAAACAAAATGCTTTAGTAATTACAAGCAACATTTGGTTATCGGAAACAAAAAGCATAACCAAACAGCTCAACTTGTTTTTTTGGTAATTCCAAACAAACCAGTTTTTTCTGTGCAAACACAACTGAACTAATGACAAATTTTAAGAATAGGTAATGTGAAAGTTGTATAAAACTTAGAAAAAAAAATCATTATATTTCTCCAAGAAATTAATGGTGCATTCCAAAGTGACTTTGGATATAATTTCGTTAGACTAGGCTATTCAAAAAAGTAAGCAATTTTGGGCCTGCATTTTCAAGGAAGACGACACGACGCACATATTTGCCACAGGTTAAGCACGATCAGAATACTTACACCAAAATCTACTTCTATACATAGTCACAACCATTTCTAAGGAACTTCTCATTACCCGGAAATAAGCCTTTTGAATACCCTGTTGTAGAAATCTAACAGCTGCTTCTTTATCACGAGTACGGTGGTATACAGAAGTATTACCAAGTAAATTTTTCATTACCATGTTTATTTTCTTTGGTTTAGTCAATGCAAGAATCAAAACAATACGACAAGCAAGGTGCTGACAAACTTCTGCATCAGCATACGTAAAAATACAATCCTTAAAGACACGTAGAATGCACGAGAAAAATTAATGAAAGAAGTCATAAACGATTTGCCAAACAATACTTGTGCATCTCACTTCACACGTTGAAATTCCCGCCGCGCATGTCGCTGTTGCTTCATTGAGCATGCACAGAAGCAAATTTCTTCGGTGATACACCCGATATAAGTGCCTTAATTATATAGTGGTGACTATTTACAGCAGTAGCTTGTAGCGTAAGCATTCTAACCGTAATTTATTTGTGACTAATACATGTGCTGCTTAACTTTAAAGCCTAGCGGACTCAGCCTGACATTATTTTAATGTTGCGTCTATATTTAAACTGCCGAACAAAAACTTGCCTTTAAAAATAGAAGTGCGTTTCTCAGTCAGTAAAGATGGGGAAAATGAAGATCTAGATTAAATGAAAAAGATTCTAATCAATTTCCCCGGTTCCTCACTGTGAGGGAGGAATTAAATTCCCCCTGTCTACCTCTTCTTATTTCAGGCAATTAAGCTAGATAGACTGGAAAATTGAACATTTATCTGCTGTAGGAAAGAAATGGGTTTCCTGCTCAAGTCACTAAGGTGTTTAAGAAAGGGTCAATATAATATGAGTCTAAGTATTCATCATTTATCAAAATATCAAATATCGGTGAGTGTATTGTATTGAGGAAAAACAAAGCTTCATAGGAGGGATAGTCGGGAAAAAAGTTTCCCGTATATGTATTTCCAGCAAATGTGGAGATTTTGAGTTGGTAATATGTCGTGGTTATGCGGGCATCATCGTTCTTTTGTTGCCCGACGCACGACCATTTTCTTGCAGAGGGCGCCAGCGTACTGCTGTGCTGAAGACAGGAAGGATCGAGAAGTGTGTGACCGGCCGGCATGGAGAAAAGAGGTGTGTTGCAATTGTGGACAAGGGATGAAGTGCGAGCTGTTGTTTGCTACGAATGGGAACATGGGGCTTCCTGTACGGAACTTCGTAACCGGCCTTCTGACACCAGGCGTCCTCCTCTTGGACGACAATGGGACACTCCATACGGCGGAAGCAAAGGTCAACCTTCTTGCTGCAATCTGTTGGGAGCGCCTAAACCACCCACCCTATTGTTCCGACCTTGCGCCCAGTGACTTTTCCACTTTTTCCCTGTTCTGAAGAAGGCACTGGGAAGGAAGCTTTCCACAACAACAGCAGAAGTGGAAGCTGTCGTAAGAAACTTCATCCGTTAACAGGACACGCAGTTTTACGAACAGGGTTTCTTGAATCTTGTGAAGCGGTACGACAAGTGTTTGAATGTCGCTGATGACTGTGGGAAAATTGTGTAATTATGCATCTTTCTGCTCATGTCATGTTCTTTCTCCAGAATACAACTGTCTGCAGATGGCAGAATAGGGAACCTTCTTTTCCGACTATCCCTTGGTACAAGTCTTGAGTAACCCTAAAAAGGTGTGAAAAAAAAACTAAAAAAAAAAGAAATACATTATACTTTGACGACACACTCATGTAAGATTCCAAAATTTGTTCTCACATGTTAGTTTTTCTTAAAGAAATATAACATTAAAACGTAAGGGAGTTTTCAGAGTGACGCAACATGCCCCACCTAGCCCTTGTCGCTTGGATTGACCCGTTTTGTCAGTATCGTGTCATTTCGCATTGGTCTGTTGGTAGCGCATGTTCATTGAATGATTTCCTAAGAGTGGGTGGAACCTGTGTCTCAGTGAGAGACCCCCGTTTCGTTCGGTAGGATAGCTCCCAAGGTGCAAACACATTGTAACATCAGCCCCACGTTTTATATTTGGCACACCATCTCGTCACCGAGAATTCCGTTTTCTTTCTGAGTGTCCCTTCAACAGCTTCACCAAACCACAATTCATCCTCATCGTCGTGATTAACCTAAAAAGGCAGGAAAGCCGCGTAAAATTAGAAAAATACACAACTACATTAAAATGCATACCAGCATAGTGTACGAGCGTAGAGGAGTGCGTATTGTTAGTTGTAGAATTTCGACACTGGCAGTCCTGCATTTCTGATTCCTATATATTCTCTATTTATTAACATTATCCCTCACGAAAAATCTGAATAAGCCTTTATTTCCAGTTCGTCCCTTTCTTGAACTCTCGTGTAAAGTATAATTTCCACATCAGGTGTCATGTTACATCATGTTCCGATCATATTTCGATCGTGCTACGGTTGCGTTCCGTCTATGTTCTGATCGTGTTCCGACTGAGCCCCTTCCACAAGTTAACGAGCCTATCTCGTTGAACTGTTTGGTTGTATCATTGTCATTCACTGGACCAAAATAGGCGAGGAGGAAATACCATATTTGGGCGCCCAAATGGTGCCCTTCTGGTCCTTTCCAGTGGAAATGAAACCGTGTGTCCGGGAGCGTAGCCCCTTTCCAGTTTGTATCCAAAAACTTTCGGTGGTTGGGTAGGTGTGAGGATACTCACCTTGTGAAGAATACACGTTTAATAACACAAACGTATACCTGGATAATAAACATTGCCTGATGCACAGATGACAAGGGATAAATATGTACGAAAACAACGACGTCATGCAACCATGATGCTGCATCCTCGAAGACAAGTGTTGCCAACACCTATTTGGCAATTATCGTTCACAAAAAATGCCTTGACCGCCATATTGGATCCAAAGACATGGTGGGGCCAACAGCGTGGAACGTTTCATTACAGAATGATACCCATGTGCGATTACAGCCTGGCAGCCACTGTTCCGAAATTGTAATTGGAAAATCAATATTCTTTTTCTGCACATTCTTCAAGCTCAACTTGCTCTGAATACAAAGCAGACTGATTTCCTTGGGCAAGGCAACCATCTTGAATTGAAAAATGATGGCTAGACAACTACACGTGTAGTCTTACATCGTCAGTAAAAATCATTAATGTTTAACCGAAAAGCTTGGAAACACTCTCCTGAGTTTGTTCTTAAACACACCTTATGCATAGAATAGTGGGCCTACAGTTTAGAGTGTGATTACAACCAGTATGTGCCTCACCGAGTATCGAACCCGGTAACGCTTGATTACAAGCCGACGACGTTACTACTAGCCATAGGGGAGACGACAAATTGAATGAGAAATTCCTAAAGAGCATAACTATAACATATAATGTGTCCTTCTCTTTTACAAAATAAACGACAGAAGTGGAAATGTTGGAGCATTTTTTTCTATCTTTTGTTCTTCAATTTTGTCACATAACTCTGTACTTATGTACTTATGTATGACAAAAATATTAAGTTATGAGTATATCTTTATTACTTTCTGTAATAAAACATGAGTGCAGTGTAGCACATTGTGAATAGTTAGACTCATTGATTGGCTGATTTATCTTATTTTACTTCGCTCTCCTGACGCTTTTGGCTAATCGCGAAGATGGTGATGAAATTGATGAAAGGGGCAAAATAACACCCATGCGCAGGCCGGGATTCGAACCAGGGCCGGCCGGCATCGTAGCGCGCTGCGCTAGCCACTCCACTACAGAGGTCGGCAATCGCGAAGATGAATAAGTGATGAGATGAGATGGAGGAAGGGACATTCACAAATATATAGGGACGACACAACACCAGTCCTACGGATTATCCTGGCTGCAGGTCCAAGTGCCAGAGGCTCGTTAGTCTGCAAAATGCAGTCCAGAAGGTACTTGGCATTTGGGTGTCTAGAAAGGTTCACTCCACTTACACTGATGTACTAGAACCTAATCAGTTACGTATACCAGCATTAGGATGGATGTCGAACTGTTGATGACAATGACGCCATATGAGAATGCCATCGGAAAATTCGAACCAGGGACTTCCAATCTTGAATCCAGAGCGCTACATCCATCCTTCGACCTTTCGGTGATAAATATTTTAAGGTTTAATACTTCTAACGTCCTTTCCCTCCCTTCGTTCTCTCCGTTCCATTTCCTCCCTTTTCCTGGCTATAAGCCAGAAATCCAGAAGCCCCTCCGTTATATGGATGACCGATTCTCTTCTTTCGTCAATAAAACAAGCAGATAATTCGTAGAAATTGCCGTCGGAAACTTAGCTCAGGAATTCCATTGTGCGATCACGTTGATTGCGTGACGGAATCCGTTCCTCCTTTGTTTGGCTTCCACTGTCTCAGTTTCCCCGCGCCTCCGCCTTCGCGGCAATTATTCCAACTTCAATGCGTCGGGATGGCATTAATGTCCCCCCATTCTGTGTAATCGCTCCAGAATTTCTAACAACTTGTTGATTATTGGTCGCTTGGAAATGGCGTCAGATTTCCAATGAGGATTTCCATCCGCAAGCCAGTCTTCTAACTTTCCCATTTTCAGCAATTACTATAATTATTATAATGATCGCAGTCTCCTATCTGTACGGTTTATATTTCAGTAAGAGCTTACATATCAATGCTCATAATTTACACACTATAGTTCATAGCTTTGTCCCTATTCGCGCCAAAAAATGACGTATTAATAATCACGTGCTTCAAGCAGCCAATTGACTTCAGTTACGTATTGCACAGGAGGTATGTGAATGGTTGGTTCTTCAGTTGCTGCGCTGGAGTACGAATATGGCGGGAAAAGATAGATGTTTAGACTGAGCTCAATTTAGCCCACAGCTTGTTGTAACATGTCAGATTTAACACTCTTTTCCAGTCAAAATATCACTTTCTCAATAATGGAAACCTTAAAACAACTTTACTAAATTTATAAATTTATAATAAATACTTCCATGTACAGACACTGAAGTCCTCTAATCGAATTATGAAATATACGAGGCCCCTATTTTGATGCCAGGAAGGAGTGGTGAAACTGGAGGTTGCAATAGAGAACGTTAACATGTGGTACTGATGTTGCCAAATGTCCCAAAGGGAAGGGTAAAGGCCTCCCCGATGGCGCAGTGGTAGCGTCCTCGCCTTGTAATCAAGGGGTTCCGGGTTCGATACCCGGTGGAGGCACATAGTGGTTCGGATCCCACTTTAAACCTGTAGGTGCAGTCCCGATTAGCCTTATTGTGCATAAAGTGGACTTAAAACACCAACTCAACCAATAAATCAATCATTTGTATTACAGTTGAAATTAAATGGAACAAAGCTCCTATGGCGACCACATATCCGCTCATGATTTCCCAAGATTTTGTTCGAGCGTCGGTCTTAAGGATCTTCCTTTGCGCATGACTCTTCATCAATTTCATCGCATCATCATTCATTATCGTCGTCTCGATTAGCCTATGGAGAGACTAAAAAGCTACATCAAAATAATAAAATTACAAATGAAATGAAACTTAGTACAGCGATCAGAAATAACGAACATCATATGTCTGATGACACTGGTAAAAAGGTTCCCAGTTATTCATATGTGTGAAAGTGGTCTGAGGACTAGACCCACACTGCCAAAGTGCCTTCCAAAAGAAACTGTACTTTCCTTAGAATTATAACACCATTAAGCCTCGTTTCCATGATATGAAAAACTCAATATGCTGACGAAGGCAGAAATTTATTTTATTATAAAACATAAACTAAACGTAACGTTTCAACCTTCTAGCAAGGTCGTCTTCAGACTCTGCACCAAGTACAAATGTAACAAGATACAAAAACAGGACAATATATGTACACAAACATTACTCCCTTCCAGACTATTAGAAAGTTGTTCTGGGACATTCTAGCAGATGGCTTTCCCTTGTCAACTGTACTTTCACCTAAAAGGCTAAACATACTTTCTTCCATCTAGAATGTGGTTGGACTCTTTATCTCACGCTCGTTTTCCTTCATTCTTCTTCTTCCTTCTTCTCTCCTCTTTCTCTCTTGTCCTTTCCACTCTTTCTAACACCTTCTTCCATTCTTTGTTTATCTTCAGTCCCCCATTCCAGTTCATTGTGTCTTCTTCACCTTTCTTCTCTATTTCCTTGGCCTCCTTCCATTCTATTATTCTCTTCTCCCTTCCTATCTGCTTAGCCTCATCCCACTCTATATCATGTCCTGTATCTCTCGTGTGTTTAAATATCACATTTCTCTCTCTCTTAAGTCGTACATCATCCCTATGTTGTTTCAACCTGTCTTTCAGTCTCTTTCTCGTTTCTCCTATCTACACACTCTGACATTCTTTACATTTCACTTTCTAGATAATCCCTTCCTCTTCTCTGTTTTCCTTTTTCTTGTTTGCATTCTCCGCTATTGGTGCAGAGTCTGAAGAAGACCTTGCTAGAAGGTTGAAACGTTACGTTTAGTTTATGTTTTGTAATAAAATAAATTTCTGCCTTGGTCAGCATATTGAGTCTTTCTTAGAAGTGTGATAAATACACACGGATCTATTTTATGTAAAGGAATTGGAAGTAAGGCAGATAACTATATTCTTCAGGTATGACCCGTTGTAGTTACTATGAGCTGCCACCTAATACAATGGTTTTGGTAGATATTTCTAAAGATTTTTTCCATAATTGGAGTGAAGGACAGTGCCCCCTCCGCGCACCCTATTATTGTGTCAGCAATCTTATGATTCCTCTACGCGCTTCTAAAACGTGTATCATGTTCGTGCGTGTCTGGTGCGGGGTACATCCAGCTGCTGAGAGTCACTAAAACGAATTGAAACCTGACGCACCTAACCTACAATTCCTCTTAGTTCCAATAATGCATATATGGCTAGGTTAGGAAGTTCAGGTTTTGATCTCTTATAGCAACCAGTTTTAGTGACTGTTAGCAGACCCCATGCCGTGTAGCTGAATATCAAACAGTACTTAGTTTTATTTTTATTTTTAAGTCAACTTTATGCATATCTAGGCTAATCTGGACTGGACCAACAGTTAAGTCGGATCCAACCCATTAAATGCCTCTACCGGGTATCGAACGTAGAACACTTTGATCACACAGTACTTAGAGGAACAGCCAAGACCAAAGTATGAAAGCAAACACATGAAATCCAAGTCGCACCAGACGTCTCCCGTAAGAAATGTTAACAGCAGAAGTCGTGGTAATCAGGCAAGTTGAGCGTCTTCCCGCGTCTCCATGGCAACGACTTTTTCTCCGTACGGCGCCGAGAGACTTTGTCTGGACTTTTTCCCCCCCTGTTTCGTTCCTATTGATTGATAAAGGGAAGTGGGTACTTGTGGTGACGGTTCTCATCCCTTTCTTTAACTTTCTGAAGCACAAGGGTCGGTCCCAGACCACTCCAAAGGACATCTTAGATACTTATTAACAACTAATCCTCATGTGGTTTTACTCCATGCTTAAAATAATTCCACCAAAGAAAAACAAATTGTTCGATGTTGAGGTTGCTTAAAGCTATTGACAGATATTCTCGAATGAGATATTTCTTCATCTGTGGCATGACGAGTTAGGCGGTTACTGTTTGAAAAGCTACTAAGCATATAGTGTGTATGGCTTGTGTAAAGACGTCAGGTAGACTTGTATTATCATGTGACTAAAGCAAGCTTTGCCATTGGCTAAACCTAGAAGCTGTATGAGCAAAGAATTTGGCGTGGCAGTACCTTGCCGACTTGGAGACTGGACGAACACCCCTTACACAGGCTGAGGATATAGTAACTCCGTGTACTTCTCATTCATAAATTAATTTATTTAATATGGAATAAGGAAGAAATCTCTCAACAGTGGAAAGAATCAATCATTGTTCCTGTGTTTAAAGGTGATAAAATGAACTGCAATAATTGCCGTGGAATATCTCTACTCTCAACATCATATAGAATATTATCTAATATTCTTTTAACAAGACTAACTTCATAGGCTGATGATATAGTAGGTGATTAATTTAGAGCCCGGAAGTTCAGGCATTTATTTTCGTTAAAATAGGCAGGCAAAAAGGCATTTATAATGTGGTAAATAGGCACTAAAAATGAAAAAAAAGGCAAAATAAACCGAAAAAAGGCACATTTAGAAGTCGCTTACTTTTATCTATAATATCTGGCAAAATGTTAAAATCTAAATTGGGAAGAGCATTTCAATTTTCTCCGTCTTGATTGCACATAACTACAAGGTGCTTTTTAAGTTCTAAACATTCATTGATAGTCGTCTGTCAGAGAGAATGTTTTTCATAATAGAAAATGATATTTCTACTTCGACAGAAGTTATTGGAGCATACATATAACAAGCTAATGTAGCTGGACTCATTTTGGTAACAGCATTTTCACATTTAAGAATATCACAAATTGTTTTCAATTGTTTCAAGTCCTCATTTGCACTCACTACCCGTTAGCACTTTTCCGCAACAGCTCACCCCTTTTCTCCTGGCACTTCCATCATCTGCTGCATAGATTCCTCGAAGATTTTTATGGATGCTATAATTGTAATTGTCTCTGGCAATGCACCATAATGTGCAAAAGTAAACTTGAATAGCACAGGAGTTTTTCCACTTCACGAATTGAAGCCGCTTCATTTTCTGGAAGAGCATCGATCACCTCACTGATTTTTTGAATGTTGTTAGCATAATATATAGCTGCTGATATCCAGGTTCCATATCTCGTCAAGACTGGTTGCTGAGGTAAACTAAGCTCAATCGCAACTTCCTGAAATTTTCGGGTTCGAGAGGGAGATTTCAGAAATATTTTCTTTGTGTTCGAAATCAATCTGTCCACTTCAGCAGTTAATCATGCACAAGAAATGTTAACCGAAAGGCAATATCCTGACTCAGCATGAAATACTTTTTTCTCACACTTTTCTCCTTCAGCAACGTTGAAACATGCGTGAGTTCAATATTACTTAAATAAGGCGAAAATTATTCACATAATAAACGGAAGAAAAATAAATGCCAACAACGTTTTTTGGGAGAAAAATAATTTATATACAATTTTTTTTAAAAAATGTCAAATTTCATTGAAAAAGACAAAAAAAGGCATTATAATTAAAAATAGGCAGTGGGGTTCCAAATAGGCAAAATAGGCAAAATGAAAAGGCTTCTAAAACATTCGAAACAACATAAGAAACGTATATCCGGAAAAATTTTATCAATATATGTAGTTGATAAAAAGAGGCATTTTGCCAAACTTCCGGGCTCTAGTGATTATAAATGTAGATTTAAACCTAACAAGTCAACTGTAGATCAAATTTTTCACATCAGACAGACTCTCGAGAAAAAGTGGAAATATAATCAAAATGTCCGTCATTTTATAAAAACATTTTATTAGGTTAAAAGAGAAATTATATATTAGTCGAGTTTGGAATACCTAAGTTAATATCATAAAAGTATGCAACAGTGAAACAGAAAGTAAAATTTGTGTGGGTATTAATGTGTCTGTCAAATTTACAATTCATGATGGCCTAAAACAAGGAGGTGCATTATCTCCATTGCTCTTTAATTTTGCCTTAGAATATGCTGTTAGGAAGGTAAAAAAACTAATGAAGGATTAAAATTAACTTGTGTAACTCAGTTGTCAGCATATGCAGATAATGTAGACTTACTAGGAGATGATGGAAATACAATTAAGAAAAATGCTAAAGTATTTTACAAAGCAGCTAAAGAGATAGGATTTGGAAGTTAGCAAGGAGAAAACTAAAAATATGCTTCCAGGGTAAAATCAAGTGTTAGGTAATTATCAAAATCTAATTACTGATAACAACTCGTTTGAATCAGTTTCCAAATTCAAGTACCTAGGAGTAATACTAACAAAGGAAAATGATGTTAATGAGGAATTCAAAAGCAGACTTAATTCGGGAAATGCGTGTTATTTTACTCTTCATAAACTTTTATCTTCTCGTATAATATATAAGAAACTAAAAGTTTATATATACAAAACAGTATGGATGCGAAATTTGGTCCCTTACATTGAAAGAGGAACATAAATTGAGAGTATTTGAAAATAAAATCCTTAGAAAAGTATTTGGACCTAAGAGGGATGAGGAGACAGGTGAGTGGAGAAGGTTACATAATTTATAACTACATAATTTGTATTCATGTCCAGATATTATTAGAATGATTAAATCAAGAAGACTTAGGTGGGCAGGCCATGTGGCAAGAATGGGATAGAAAAGAGGAGTTTACAGGATTCTTGTTGGGAAACCTGATGGTAAGAGATCAGTAGGAAGGCAAAGACGAAGATGGAGAGATAACATTGAGATAGGCCTAAAGAAAATTGGTAGGGATTGGAAAAAATTATATAGATCTTGCTCAGGATAGGGACAGATGGAAGGCCTGTGTTGCTGCAACCATAAACATTCGGGATAAAGGATGCTAGAGAGTTAGTTAGTGTACTTCTTTTCGGCCTGCATGGTCTGGTAGTGTTTTGTCTGAAAATTTACTTGTACAATAGATATTTAACATGTTTAAATTTATTTGTTTAGTGAGGGTAGATTACTCCAGGTCATGTTAGTAAGATGGATTTTATGCTGGGCTGAAATAGATTCGTTAAAGACATATTTCCTACCGACTGATGCATTGCTTCACTGATTTGCGTGGACAGATTTTTCATTACGTGTTATTCCTCCTAAAAGAATGCTAATTGTAATTATACAAATGAAGGTAATGGGAGAATGTTACGTGCATAGGGGTTGCTCTTGTTGGGATTGTGGTATTTATAGTTACCGAAAAGAATTGTTTATAAAGTTTGGGAATGAAGCTTTTGATCATATTTACCATCTCAAGTCCACTGTGCAGATAATTTAATCCCCTTCAGCCCCCCTTGTTTCAAAACCGTGAAGAAAAATAAGAGGTGTAAGGGATTATAATACCTTCGACATAATAATACCCATACTTTCACTCACACACATACACACACCCTTTCATGTGTTTCTGTGTACATAATCAGTTTATGTGCTTTAATGTGTTACTGGAGTCAACATATTTGTGTCAATTGACACATATTGAGTTCTATGAGTCAGACAGGATGTAACATCGAATAATGTTCTCCTTACATAAAGTAATACGGTTTTTTAAGACTATTATTATTATTTTGCAAAAAAGTGGCAGAATTTGCATTAGGTATATGCTCAGAACTAATCGGAACTTGACCTCCACTGTGCCTAATCGAAGCTGAGACCCTCGATGACAACTCATCACGACTAATTCGTCACAAATATTGAAAATACTTTTTTAACTTCTAGAATGCTTCCACTTCGAGTCCGTCAGTACATACATTCTCTTTCGTTACGCTATCCTCTTGTAATCAACAAGTCCCGGATTTATTTTCTGGGTGTGGCACATTTCAGTACCCAGTAGATCCCGTGTTGATTAACTTGTCTAGCTGTAATGTAACGTTCTCTCGTTCCTTCACTGTCTGCAAGAAGAGATAACGTCTATACGTGTGGAACGTTTTCTGCTCGTCGCAATATAACAATATCATCACTTTTCATGTGACTAACTGGCAGTCAACACTTCTGGGAGGGGCACGAGCCTCCGATCCCCCCTCCGCTCACACCTGGACGAATCCTAAACCTGTCATCGCCTCTTGCCGTCTGCGAATTAATTGGCTTTTTCCATCCTCTTTACAATGAGGTGAAAATAGAGACTGGCTTGATTAACCTATTTTTAAGAACTTCAAAGGAACGTCGCTTAACACATTGTATACACTCTGCGCATGCGTCAATGTTCAACATGAGTCTCCGAATAATTCATCAACAGAGATGTATACGCGCGTCGGTTTATATACGGATGGTACAGTTGCCACACTTTAAAAGTCGAGACGATAATAATACCAAACTGTTGCAGACTTGTCCCAACATTATGTAAATATTTCGCTTGAATAAAAATGGCTATGATACCTCCCAGGCGCCTGGGGTGTGTAGGCGCGCATAACGGTAGAGAGAGGGATAAAGCGAGTGGGTGGAGCAAAACGGTGCGTGCTGCTCCGAACGGCTGGTAGCAGTAGTCGCTTTGCCCCTCTATGTAATCCCATTCCCTCTCACGTATTCATTGGTCGAGCCTTCTCGATTCGTTAGTTGTGACTTGCTTTCTTTCGTTTCATCCATATACTACTGGGACAGGGAATATACTGCTTGAGTTATTAAGATATGTAAAGTAGATGGAGTTGTCTTTCTTAGTATTAATAGATTAGTTATATATGCCTGGTATTTTGTTCATTGTTCAAGAACTTGTGTTAATAATAAGAAGAAGAATTATGAAATAAAACTAATTACTTTAATTACTTTTTATGTTTCTATTTGTGTATATTATAATTCGAGACTAGAAACGGAGACGAGAACGAGCCTGGAGTTTATCTTTAGAGTCGAGACCGATAAGAAGGCAGGCTGGAAATGGCAACTGTGGTGTTTCCAATGAGGTTGCATACATACAGGGTAAATAATAGTTCTTCGCGTAGCTCGTAGCATCGATTGACTGATTGATTTGTTATATTCTACTTCGCTTTTTATGCCACTTTCGGTTAATTTGCGAAACTGGGGATGGGTGATGATATGATGAAATTTATGAACGGACACTCACAAACATCCAAGCTAAGACCGGGATTCGAACCCGGGAACCCTGGAGTCGTAGCGCAACGTGCTAACCACTCCGCCACGGGGACCGGCTCGTAGCATAGAAACAAGACCTCAACGAACAGGACGTCACTGAGTAAACTAGTCTGTCTTGTTGTCCTCCACACCGCTACGTAACAGGTTAATAGATTCAAAATGGATAAACTAGTAACAAACTGTAGTTTATGAGCTGTATCTTTGAGGGTAATTTTGACGACTCCTCGCAGAGAGACCGTAATTGCCACACACTCAACGCTTTGGTAGACAAGTAAGAGGAGCATGACGTGCAGTGGCTAAGGCAGCCCTGCAGCTCTTCTTCTTGCTACTACGCAACTTGACTTCGTCAGGACTCACCCGCAAAGATACCGCTCTTCAACTCTAGCAACGCTAATGCACGATAGAACAGTTCCTGGGGAAAAACCTCGAACATTTCAAATGGTGAATGATTGTTTAATTGAAGCTGCCAAAGAAACTGTTTCATTGAGTCTAATTTTGGCACAGGATATTTTGGAAATGGGGGAAAAAGTTCCCCCACCCAATTATAACCACATGAAAACCCATAGGATAAGTCGAATTGTGGCATTTTGAAACTTCGTTGTGCACTTGTAGGGTCCACGTGAAAATTTTAAATAACAAAGTTTGACGTTGCTAGCTCACACCACCACAGCTTTCATTGACCTTGCTGCAGCGGTTTATAAAATTTCCACCAGATGTCAGCACTTACCGGAGGCAAAATAGCAGTATTCCACATTACGCAACCTATTCCACAATACCCGCACTTCCTCTACTGTTGACTTAACATCCACCAACTTTGCAAAATGACGAACATGATTTTACATTTTACCTTAGTATATGCATTTATGCGCACGTGAAGCTACAATATGCGAAAAGAGAACTAAACTGTGGGTTTAAAAATGCACTGTAAAAATTCATCCTAAAATGCCTCCATACACATGCATGGCAAAATACGACTATATGTATATATTCTTAATTTGTGGCAGATGAAGACGACGAATTTGTGATATTAAACAGATACCATGTGTCTATTTGCACACGGCAATGTCGATTTAGAATTCATTTGCAGTAACCGAAGCGTGAAACAGCGCGGAACATATGTTGCATTTTCCTGCCTCGAAGCGCATAGGCAAGCACCTGGAAAATGTTCATCGCATGAAAGTGGATCTAGTAAGGTATTTTTATAACGTACAAGTATGACACACCAACGGAACGTTGAGCACGAACCCACGTAGGCGTGTAGTCGTGGTGTATTACCACGGTAGAATTTTGGTTGATCAGAGCCGAATCAAAGGGAACGATCGGTAAATGTTTGATCAGTTCCCTTCGAAAGGTAACGGAAGGGAAATCAAATCATTTGGAAATTTCGGTGACTGATTCGTTCTCTTTTGTTTATAATGACTCTGCCAGTTTGCCTTTAGTATAAGTAAGGTTATCTACCGTGACGAACAAGGCACATAGAAGATACACGGCAGACTCCGTGGGGTAGCGGTCAGCGGAAGCCCTTCGATGCCAGAGGTTTCAAGTTTGAAACCTGTGTAAGGCTCATCATCACCAGATCATCATTATTCATCATCGTTTTGATTGCCCCAAGAGTTAGAAAAGCGACGCATAATAACGTGGAAAGAAAAGATAGGGGGTACATTAACTTCACCGGAGCCGTAGTTGTTCGTATCCCACTTTACACTGTAGGTACAGTTCCAATTATACCATCTGTGCATCATGTCTAGATGGGCAGACCATGTGGCACGAATGGGAGAGGAAAGAAGAGTTTACAGGATTCTTGTTGGAAAACCTGATGGTAAGAGACTTGTAGGAAGGCCAAGACGCGGATTGTTACGTTCCCCGGTTTATTCTCAATGGATCGACTTACTTTTATTCCTCTACGGCGAGCATGAGACTTATCTGCCAACTATGAAGCCCTCAGGTTGTGCGAAAACAGATACGGGTATGTTTACGTAAACCTTACTAACTCTCGCACACTAAAAATATATTTAGATGTCAGTTAATGTTAATATATTACACTTGCATTCGCAATTAAACTCCTTTTTACAAACAAAATTGTATTAATATCATAATAGCTCTTGACTACACAAATTAACACATTCAGATTTCCAAAATCACTTCCATCATCCAACTCAACTCAACAAAGATTTATTGGACTTACAGCTTTACAGGTGTCTGTTTATGCCCAGCATACATTATAAGTGCATAAGATACATTTTTAATATAAATTTTGCACACAAAGTTCATAAACGCTCTTAAATACAATTTTATATAACTACATTAACTCATTCAGTAACAGAAATATATTATAATTTTATATCAGTTTTTCTCAAAAAGCAAGTATAATATATACAATTCTAACATCTGGAGCATACAACATTGAAGTCATATTAATGGGGAAAGGAACATTATTTTTTGACAATGTCTTGTATAAAGTCTTTCTTTTCTCTGAGTGAATTGGACATTCCAAAATAATATGATGAGCATCACCCCTTAAATCACCACAGTCGCAATTCGGAGATTTTGCAACATTCATAATATCTCTCACCTCACAACCCACAATCAAATGTTTTAAGGTTAGTCCATAACCATAACAGACTACCCAATTGAACAGAACAACTTACGTCATCATAGACAATTAACATATTAAACACTTAAAATGATACAATAAGTGGGTGCGTATCAAAATGGAGGGACGACGTTGAGATGGACCTAAAGGAAATCGGCAAGGATGGAAAAGATTGGATTGATCTTGCCCAGGATAGGGACAGAGGGAAGCCTTGTGTTGCTGCAGCCATAAACCTTCGGATTTTAGAAGGCTATATAAAGAGTTAGTAGTTAGTGCATAAAAGTGGACTCAAAACGAAACTCTAACCAAACCAACTTATGCCACACCGGAAGTGGTACTAGAACTTTTCACAAATAAAATTTGCTCTTAAAGATTTTTCCCCCAGGTAGAATCCTAAAATGCTGAGTAGCTGGCTATATGTCCCATTATATTAATGAATAAAATTATGTTTCTCATAAGTGTTGTCAACGTAACACATTGCTCCCGTGTTTATTATTTTGCCAGATGCACCAGTGTATTGGAACTGCAAGCACAAGGATTAAACTACTATTGTGGGAATTGTACGCGTGTCGTAGCATGAGTACCTATCATTAGTAGCCAGCTTGCGAGGAGTTCGGTTTCACCCATCACGCCGGTAGAGAACGTGCGTATCATTCATTCCACCGTTTGAATACCATCTAGTAGATGGCAAACGGGTCAACAACACTGAAGAGTCTTTGAGCTGCTGTGAAAACATTGGTTTCCCGTTGTATTACTCATTGTCTGAAGGATAAAGTTAGAGAACTTGCAGAGAGAAGCCGAGAGAGAGGATGAATCTAATCTGAATGCAAATGGATTTAATTGCAGTTTGATCCCCCTATGTTTGCTTTGAGAAACTTCAGGAGCGACAAAAGGCGGTGGCAAGGTCTGAAACACAGTATTCCTTCAGAAAGCCTAGATTATCGCGGATAGAACAGCTCGGTAAACCTTGTTTTGTCTCTGTGTGCGAATGCGAGAGATGGTAAGAGAGAGAGAGAAAAGGATTTTCACAAGATTCCCAACTTCTGGACCGACTGGAACGCTGCCTTCGAACTCTGATTTATAATTTAGCAATTAAACGGGGACGCAGGTTTGACAGTGCGCTTACCCTCGCAGTCGTAGAAGCAGGCAAATAATTTCGATCAATAAATCAGACCGAATGTGTATCTCTCCCTTCCCCTCCCCCACTACTCCCTCCCTTCAAATTTGTGCATCTCTTGCGAGCATGGTTACCATCGAAGGCACTGATTCTTTATTTGTAACTAACCCTCGCCGGATCAGGAAGACAGCACAGCGAATAGACAAGAGACATAAATATTTCACGCTTTCCTGGCGGAAGGACCTGAATTGGAAGAATTATTAAAAGGCAAGACTTAATGCTTTTACAGAACTTTTACGGGCGATGGTACAGTTCTAGGCATTTTGAAACATTGTTTCTCACTGTATTGCCTACGCTGTCTAAACGCACGACCAGGAAATTAGGCGGGTTGCAGAAGCGCGCTGTTGCCACGTCGGAGCACAACTCCGTGTGCTCGGAGATTTAAGAGCAGTCCGACGTGTAGTTATGGGACGCCATTTCTGAGGCCTGTAACGAACTTTCGATTCACACGATCACCAGCTCTGTATCGAACGGGACTCGAAAGTTCCCCGGAAAGAGGTCGGTCTGACTAGGCAACGCAGCCCGGTTGACGTTGCCACACACTGCGCGGGAACCAACGACTTCTGTCCCGCTCTCGCTTTGTTTTTCCCACATGTGGCACCAGCGCAATTCTGCCCAGCCGCCTATTTTCATGTCCGTGAGTTTAGTCCACCCACTCCCCTCAGGAAACAACTACACACTGCTCCTATCTATCTCTCTACTGGTTCGTTTGATCCCCCAGTGTTACACACGTACCACCCGATAGGAAACTTAGGTCCTTCCCGATGGCGCAGTTGTTGCGTCGTCGCCTTGTAATCAAGGGGCCCCGGGTTCGATACCCGGTGGAGGCTCATAGTGGTTCGGATCCAACTTTAAACTATAGGTTCAGTCCCGATTAGCCTTCCTGTGCAAAAAGTGGACTTAAAACACCAAATCAATCAATCAACCGATAGGAAACTTTTCGTGACTTGAAGCTGGAAGATGAATTTCCTGGCGATCGAACTGTGAGAATACGGACGTGGTTATGTACAGTCAGCGGCAATAAAAATGGGACACCTAGTTCCTGAAATACTAGCTTCTCTGCAAGGCGTTATGCGTGTTGCCTACTCTGTGAATTTTAGTAGCAAATTTCAATGGCAACTTCTACCTTCGCCATAGAATTAGGCAACACCAGGTGGCTCTACATACCTTAGAGAGTCTCTACAGCACTAGTCACTTTTTATTGTTCCATATTTCTAAGGAGACGATAAACAAAATACACATTTTTGAAGTGAAAACTTCAATTCAATTTAGTTACCGTAGATTTAAACTCCACCATACTAAAACGTATCAGTTCGATTCACTCAAATACAAATCTGAATCACTACTCCAGTGTATCGAACAGTTATAAAAAATTCAGTTCAATACTGAACATTTCAGTTAATTTCTTCATACAATTGACGTCTGCCCTTTGTTTTTCCTTAGGGTCTCCTAGACCTGTAATTAATTTTTAAGGTTGCTATTCAAATTACATTCTAATATTTCTGTGAGTTTCTCCCTTTAAACTCACGAGGATTGATTTCAGGATATCAATATAGAGTGGCCAGCGTAAGGCGCTATGAAACGAGGTTCAATCTCTAGTTAAAACATGGGTGTGTTATTACATCATCCATTCCCATCGGCGAGTCTAATCCAACAGATGGAAAATAACCGAAATATTTATTATTATTTTGTCATTTTATTTTGCTCACCCATATTTTATCTAATTTGATCTATTTATGGAAAGAAAGAAAATATCAATAGAATTTTGATCTCATATAGTATTCTGAAATACGGCTTCTCGTCTGCCATCTTGAAATATGAGGAACTATTTATCTAAAGTACAATATAAACTTTGTCCTCTGCAATATTTAGCTGGTGTAAATGTTTCAGGTTAAAACGGGAACTTGCCCAAACGCAGATTTCGAACTTAAAGCACATTTCTTTTCAATTCGTTAGTGAAATAAAATAGCCAAAAGTAATAAACCTATACGTATATAAATACAGTTAATAGCGTGTAAAGGTAATTACACATATTGTTTGTTTTAAAATGCAAAATAATGTAGCAAGAATTAGACGTATTGCTCAGTTTTTTTAATTCATTACACACAGAATTCTAAACAAGGTTGATGCACTTCTTGCCTGATTTTTCCAATTTATGTATTTTTTAGTGCATCGCATGGAACACTAGCTCATAAAAGTATCCATTTATGCATTTCTGTGTGTATTTTGATGCACCAGAAAGTGCATCATTTGCAGTTTATGCACTTTAATGTGTTATTGGAGTCAATATATTGACAAGTTTTAGGTTCTCTGTGTTATAGGTCTTTTCTACTCTTACGGCTGCCGGTCCTAGTTCTGGCAAGGGAAGTGAGGAGCGGGGATTACGTGGCAGACCAACCAGAAAACAGCAGTGGCGCCGAGAGACACGACGCGGCGGGAAGAAGTACTACGTGAACCTCGTTCTACTGGCTACTGCGTTTCTTATCGTGCTGGATTGGTCGCTTCCCCGCTCCCCACTTCGCTTGCCAGCATTAGCATCGGCCGCCGTAACAGTAGAAAATACCTTTAGTACATATATCAGCATCAATGGCAAATAATTGAGTGCAATAATATTCCACAGACAATCGAAATTACCTGTTGCTAGTCGCTAAAAGAAATTAGTCTCATCGCTAAAAGTGGTGCCCACAGAGGCACAAAAGTATCGTCTTTGCCAATTGCTACAGCTAGTTTCGAACTCTGCGAAACGAGTGAAGAGGTACCTGAACACCATCACCAAAGATGGTGTTGGCTTTGCACTCGGAAAGCTTCACGCAAAAATCCGTTGAGTAGTCTCTGCCATTGATCGCTTTTCAGATGAACCCCCTCCGTCCTCTTTCCCAGTTAAAAAAGGAATGCTATTGAATAAGTAACGAAATTGTATCGCGTGCTAAAAGCATCGGTAATTTACCATTCTTTAAAGCTCATCTGCACGGTGGAGAAACGTTGAGCGCGCAGGTGCTACAAGATTTGAAATGCAAAGCGTTTCTGTGTCTCATGCCTATCATGGTCTGTTATTCTATGCAGTTCCGAAACTTAGCATTCGAATGATACGGTAAGCACAGTGTCTGGAGAAGAATTCGCTTAATACGCTAAGAGTATCTCTGATAAGCATAATTCAAAATAAAACGAGTGAATTTGATGAAGAGAATCTCGATTGATAACGTCACCCTCATTTTCAGAGACAGAAGACTTGAAAAGTTGCCATCTAGTTATCGACTAGGTGATTTCTGTAAAATATTCCGAGCTTTCGAGAGCTTGAGTTATTTACCTCAGAGACTGAGGTGAAGAGTGACATTTGGCTTAATGACCAGGAAAGTTCTAGAATAATCAGAACTTTTAAGTTATTTACCTCAGAGACTGAAGCGAAGAGTGACATATGGCTTAATGACCAGGAAAGTTCTGGAGAAGAATCAGAACTTTTAAGTTATTTACCTCAGAGACTGAAGCGAAGAGTGACATTCGGCTTAATGACCAGGAAAGTTCTAGAATAATCAGAACTTTTAAGTTATTTACCTCAGAGACTGAAGCGAAGAGTGACATTCGGCTTAATGACCAGGAAAGTTCTAGAATAATCAGAGCTTTTAAGTTATTTACCTCAGAGACTGAAGCGAAGAGTGACATTCGGCTTAATGACCAGGAAAGTTCTAGAATAATCAGCTTTTAAGTTATTTACCTCAGAGACTGAAGCGAAGAGTGACATTCGGCTTAATGACCAGGAAAGTTCTAGAATAATCAGAACTTTTAAGTTATTTACCTCAGAGACTGAAGCGAAGAGTGACATTCGGCTTAATGACCAGGAAAGTTCTAGAATAATCAGAGCTTTTAAGTTATTTACCTCAGAGACTGAAGCGAAGAGTGACATTCGGCTTAATGACCAGGAAAGTTCTAGAATAATCAGAGCTTTTAAACCTCAGAGACTGAAGCGAAGAGTGACATTCGGCTTAATGACCAGGAAAGTTCTAGAATAATCAGAACTTTTAAGTTATTTACCTCAGAGACTGAAGCGAAGAGTGACATTCGGCTTAATGACCAGGAAAGTTCTAGAATAATCAGAACTTTTAAGTTGTTTACCTCAGAGACTGATGTGAAGAGTGACATTTGGCTTAATGACCAGGAAAGGTCTAGAATAATCAGAACTTTTAAGTTATTTACCTCAGAGACTGAATCAAAGAGTGACATTCGGCTTAATGACCAGGAAAGTTCTAGAATAATCAGAACTTTTGAGTTATTTACCTCAGAGACTGAAGCAAAGAGTGACATTCGGCTTAATGACCAGGAAAGTTCTAGAATAATCAGAACTTTTAAGTTGTTTACCTCAGAGACTGATGTGAAGAGTGACATTTGGCTTAATGACCAGGAAAGGTCTAGAATAATCAGAACTTTTAAGTTATTTACCTCAGAGAGTGAAGTGAAGAGTGACATTCGGCTTAATGACCAGGCAAGTTCTTTAGTAGAATCAGAGTTTTCGAAGGCAAACGTCACTCTCATCTTCAGGGAGACAAATAAGGAAATATTTGAGTAATATCACGAGCTTTTGAGGGATATGGTAACTATCATCTTCAGAGTCTGAACTGAAAAAGTTCTCTCAGATTAAAACCAGCGACTTCGGGAGAATATTCCAAGCTCTCGAAGACAAGTGCCAACTGAAGTGAAGAAGTTCTCACATTGACGACCGCATGAATATAACATTGACTACCAAAATGTGTCCTATCGAACCCTGTTCTACAACAAAATTGTACCCATATAACCAAAAGGTTCTCAGCTCAAAATATATTTCACGACCCTCAACTCTTTCCTTTACATAGTAGTCACATTTACTGTAATGGAACCCACAATACTGTGGCTTTACACTGAGTAGTCTAATGCATTTCATGAAGCACAATTCTTCTACACTGCTAGTTTAATTATGCTTTTGTGAGCAAAATTATAATATAAAAAATGGTACCGACATCTAAGAAGTTAAAGTTTAAATAGTGTTTTATCATTATTTGATTTTGTAAGGAGACAACAGTGTATTATGACATATTGTACACAATGCATTCAATAATAATTTTTTTGACATGATAAATAATAGAAATTCGTAACTTTTAACTTTCATAACTAATCTGTTGAATTTGAATGAAATCGGTTGAAGCGTAAAGATGGCGGACTTGAAATATAACAAAAACCTTTGGAAATACACCTGGCAGGGTTGATGTGGGGTAAAGATACCTCAATTAGAAACTTATAAAAAATGTACTGATACTGGTTTTGTGCCATATTAACATCCTTTGAAATTACTGTGGGGAAAAAATGGTGAATTGTCCGTCAGCAACCGATGAAGATGTAGTTTTCAGTAAGGATTAAATAAAATGGGTACTACAGTATTTCGACAATGAAAAAAATCCCTTTTCTTACAAGTTGTATTAATGTGCACATTACTTAATGAATTTTGAGAAAGTAGCCACATTCCCAAATTTATTTTTATAATTATTTACCAAACACTTTATATGTTGAGAGAGAAACACTTTACTTTTCGTTAGTTCAAGTTAATGAGTGTATTTTAAGATACGTTCAGCTAATATGGTGAAACGGTTACCCGTACGTTAACACGAAAAAAATTTAAAATGTAATTAATGTTTAAAATAAATGAAGTTACGATAACTCTACAGTCAGCTGAAAAAAATGCTACACCTTCCGTGTAATTCGTTATGCGGGTTGCCAAATTCTACGGAAATTGCATAAATTTCTGTTGGAAAGTATCTACTGAAACTCGCTTTTCGCTGTACAGTTAGGCAACACACATAACGTTGTATCACTCATCGCAGAAAAGCGAGTATTTTTGGATCTAAGTGTACCAATTTTATTGCCTCTGACTGTACATAAAGAGCATCAAATCTGCACATAATGCAATCAAATAATTTACATTATCTGTCACTTAGACTACAAAATAAGTTTGATAGTATAATAATCATATTTTGAAAAAAAATCTCCAAAAGATGGTGAACCCTACTCTAATGTAGGCACTCCCCGTCACTAGCAATATTTCCAGGTCCGCTGCAGTAGTGGATCTCAACATTCGTGACAACGCAGCCAGATAAATTATCTTTTTAAGTCGATACTTCGTTCACATAGTGGTTCGATTCCAACTTTAAACTTTAGGTCCAGTCCCGATTAGCCTACTCTGCATAAAGTGGACTTAAAACGCCAAATCCCAAGAATTATTTTCTTAAATACATTTCTTTGAACTTACTTATTTATTTATTTATTTATTAAGAACATTTCAGATACAGCACAGTTGGCCATTTTACACTGAAATTGTTAACATAAAAATGCAAAGATAATAATAATAATAATAATAATAATAATAAGCAAAGCATATTTAAAAAATAATAAAATTAACAAAATGACACAAAAGTGAGTAGCAAATTAACAAAAAATAAGTAAAAGATGGCACTATTTGATATTATTTACAAACATTTCTTCTAATAGATGATAGCATTAATAAAATATGAATTATGGAATATCACAAAGACCAACAGTTCGATTATGTCTAAGCTTGTTGACAACTATAAACTTAGGTTTAAATTGTGTAGGTTTCTTGGGTCAACATCATTAAACTAATTTGGTAATTCACTGAAATTGCATTTTTAACACCGCAAAATTCCAATTAATCAGAATATTTTCACTACAAAATACTTGTTCATGAAAATTGCTGCAGGGCTTGTATAGATACATATCTGCATGACATAGCAGCACTGTGTGACAATTTCGTTACAAATTTAGTGGAAAGTGGAGGCAGTTTACATATCCCAGGCGTCTCCTTTATCGCACAACGCAAGGACAACCTTTCGTTCTGACGCCACCGTGAATACTTTTATTGCTCAACTAAATGCCTAAGTTGTTAGGATAGGCTTGTTAGGTTTAGTTCTCTTAGCATAAATAATACATTTGAAGTGTATTTATGCTAAGAGAACTAATACATTTACAGTATATTTATGCTAAGAGAACTAATACATTTAAAGTGTATTTATGCTAAGAGAACTAATACATTTACAGTATATTTATGCTAAGAGAACTAATACATTTACAGTATATTTATGCTAAGAGAACTAATACATTTACAGTGTATTTATGCTAAGAGAACTAATACATTTACAGTGTATTTATGCTAAGAGAACTAATACATTTACAGTATATTTATGCTAAGAGAACTAATACATTTACAGTGTATTTATGCTAAGAGAACTAATACATTTACAGTGTATTTATGCTAAGAGAACTAATACATTTACAGTGTATTTATGCCAAGAGAACTAATACATTTACAGTGTATTTATGCTAAGAGAACTAATACATTTACAGTGTATTTATGCTAAGAGAACTAATACATTTTACAGTGTATTTATGCTAAGAGAACTAATACACTTACAGTGTATTTATGCTAAGAGAACTAATACATTTACAGTGTATTTATGCTAAGAGAACTAATACACTTACAGTGTATTTATGCTAAGAGAACCAAACCTAACCTAACAACGTTAGACGCAAGGTTGTTCCCGCGTTGTGCGATAAGGGAGTCCCATATTCCAGCACTGGTCGCAAGTGCGTCTGCTATTTCTACCTAACAGAACACTTCAATTATTTGAGTATCAATACAGATCGGAATTTCAGTTCGAGATGAGAGTGCAAAACTGTTTCTCCCCTCCCCTTTATGCACAGATAGGCTAACCGAGACTGGACCTACAGTTTAAAGTGAGATCCGAATGACCGCGTGCCTCCATTGGGTTGTATCGTTGCATCCGGCCCATGTTTCGACCGGTTATTTTCGCGGCATGAAAACCGGAAACCCTGCCGACGCCATTCTCATTTAGACATGTTCATTTTCTGTCTTCGGTTTCCCAGATAACGCCTCTACTACCTTCTTGATTAAGTTCCGTTGTTTTCACGCATGTCTGCCCTTATCCGCAGTTAACAGCCAACATACACATTCCCCGTTACGGCTCCCCTTTTTGACTCGGGCTACAATGCTGCAGTATCCGACGCTGGGGACCGCCGATCGCGCGAGAGACGAGAGGGGGTTGGGGTGGAGACTACCCGAGAGGCTTTGTAATTACTGAACCAGGGGACCTGGGGGAGGGGGGGAGAGCCAATATAGGGTTGGGTGAACGGATGGCCCAACGTGTTTTGTCACATTCCATCGAACTGTCCCGCACTCCCTCAAGCTCGCTTTGCTCGCCCTACATTGATGTCACCCCCCACCCCGGGACAAAGTTCTCCCTCCCAAATTCTGCTTGCATCTTTCATCAGTGTTGACATGAGTCGTTAGTATTGGAGAGGAGGGATGATAGAGTGAAGGAGCGGGGGGTTGGATGGGGGTAGGATTGATCAAAATGGCCAGCACTGGAGTAAGGGTAAAAAATCGGGAAAGAAATTAACTTTCACTGTGGAAAGGTTCAAGAGAGTGCCTGATTTCTGCCTAGATTTTAACCGAGTCTTATCGAGATCTAACACCATACAGTAATCAGGCATTAGCCCCGTCCAGTTCGCTGCACTCTTTGGCTATCTTTGCACCGAAGCGTATAGCTGGTTACACGGTGCAACACCGACTCGTCTACTTCGTTGATTCTGTGTCAAATAGTGTATTTGGTGTCTGCACCGTTTGCACTACCTTCTAGAGCGGTGGTGTGTGTTTGGTGTATGTTCACGTGGTCCGTTCTAACCAGCGGCGATTCCTCCATGTAGGACGTGAGGAACTTCCTACAGTTCATTTATAGTTATTTCGAGTTCTCTACCTTTTAGGAGTTTAACCTTTAAACAGCCGAGCCGGTTTTCGAAAGTAACCCCTCTCTCGCCGCGGCCTTTGTGCGCGATTTTGAAATTTTTACACTTATTTCAGAAAAACGTTATATCTCTGAGACTATTTGAGCAATCTACTTCGGATAACTTTTGTTTGAAAGCAAAAACATCGGAGCATGCGACCGTCTACAATTCAGAAAGGCCAAGTGAGAAAAACGGGGTTGGAAGGGGCCAAGTCTTCAAATTTCAATGGGAAAAAAATCTGGCGTTGCCCCCCCCCTTCTCCCATTAATTTGGAAAAAGGGCGCAAACTTTTGCATTGTTTTCAAAGAATAGACCTCTTGCAATAAAGTGAAACTTTTTTCAAGTCCCTAGTCCTCATACAGGCTGAAATATGACGTAATATGTACAATCCTGCATTTTGGTAAAAAATGGCTAATTTGCATATTAGAGAATAAATTAGTATATCTCGGAGACTATTTGAGCAATCTACTTCGGATAACTTTTGTTTGAAAAAAAAAAGATCTGAGCACGCCACCGTGTACAATTTAGAAAGATCAAGTGAGAAAAACGGGGTTGGGAGAGGCCAAGTCTCCAAATTTCAATAAAAAAATCTGGCGTTGGCCCCCTCTTCTCCCGTTATTTTGGAAAAAGGGCGCAAACATTTGCATTGTTTTTAAAAGAGTAGACAAAGTGAAACTTGTTTCAAGTCCCTAGTTCTCATACAGGCTGAAATATGACGCAATATGCACAATCCTGCATTTTGGCTAAAAATAGCTAATTTGCATATTAGAGAAAGGGGGAGGGGGTGGATTTCTTCCACACGACATTTCAAAGTCTTATTTCAACATCTGTCAGCGTTTACAACCTCACATACAAGTATGAAGGTCCTAAAAGCACGTGAACGTTGTAATCGGCACCATGGGTCATATATGACCCATTGGCTGTTTTCGCCTATACTTTCTATGGGTCATATATGACCCATTGGCTGTTTAAAGGTTAATGCGTGTTAAAAAATTATGAGCGCAATGTACGTACGATTGCCTAGGTTATCTTCTGTCAAGAGTTGACTGCTCTAGCTCACTCCACCAGCAGACCAGCAGCCCAAAGAAGATGGTTACAGGCTTGCTGCCACTCACTGAGGAACATCGGCGGTCATCCTACAAACAGATGGGTGAGGGGTGGAAGGGGCAGTGAAGGGAGGGGTAGGAGGTTGCAAAGATAGGCGAGGGCTAAGGAACCAGCAAGTTGTTCCTCAATCAGCGATGCCAATCCCAGCAAAATGGTACTAAACCAAGCTCAGTTTGATCTTTGTTGACACTTAGCACCCTGCTTTTGGCATAATGGTAAAATCTAGGATAATCTGCAAACGCTAGTCCCTGGGAGAGGGAAATCGAATTAAAATGAATATGTTTTCAGGCAATAGAAATAAAATTATGTCCAAATCTTATATCTATTTCACCAGCGGACATGTTTCAAACGAAAGGGAGCATACCGATTCAGCGGCAAGCTTCTTTTACAACCATGCCACGATCCATCCTCTATATTTTCTTCATCCTGCCCGATTTAGTTCGTCAGGAAATTTTATGGTAGGAAATCGGTAGAAAGTTGGGAGTAAACAATTTTCTCAAACCTTTTTAGTTCTATGTTGAATCTATATCGTTTGTTGAACCATTTTAAACGATTTTGGGAGAAAATTTACACTATTACATTACTGTTAAGAATAAGTAAGGCAAGCTCAAAACTCTAGAAAAGTAGATGCAGAATTACAATTATCCGAAAAAAATAATCAATAATAAATCCTAGCACAATTTAGAAACATTTAGCATAATCTCGAAGTTTAAGCAGCACGACAGGGACGGGAAAAAAATCGAAATTCTTGCTAAATCTAAAATATCGTCAATGTTATTTTCATTGGTTTTTATAGGTTCACTTTTTAATATTTCATAGTTCGAAGTGAGGAGCAAGGGCTCCTTGCCCTACCTTGAGCATGGGCCTGCAGCTAACATTCTAAATACAGTAGTGTCCAAAAGTTAAGCATGACGAAGATATGAGAAAATGTGTTATTGATGAAGTGTCAGAACTGCACAAAACATAGTGAAAATTAATCAAAACGTTACATGAATTAACAATTGTTTTTAGTGTGAAGACAAAAAGTTCAAAAATAAGAAAAAGAGGTTTGTATGGGGCGTGATCATCCACAACAGCTAGACAGCCTTGCAACGACGTTAAAGGTGGTTCAGGAGCTTTATAACACCATTAAGCCTTGTTTCCATGATTATGAAAAACTAAATATGCTGACCAAGGCAGTAATTTATTTTATTAAAAACATAAACTAAACGTAACGTTTCAACCTTCTAGCAAGGTCTTCTTCAGACTCTGTATCAAGTACAAAAGTAACAAGATACAAAAACAGGCCATTATATATACACAAACATTACTCCCTCCAGACTATTTAGAAAGTTGTTCGGAACTTTCTAGCAGATGAAGACGACAATGTTTAGCTTAGACGTGAAAAGTATGTTCCCGAGCATCAAGAGGGGACACGTTTTGGACATTATTAAAAAGAGAATGGGACAAGATATTATAGGAGAATGGGATAGTGAAAGGGTAGTGGAGGCGCTGGAAACCATTTGGAATAACGGTTACAGTATAATGGGAGATAAAATAATGTTAATGAGTGAAGGACTAAATATAGGTTCCAGTCTAAGCCCAGCATTGGCTGAATTGGTTATGAATGAATGGGAAAAGAAAGTGATAGAAAAAGGAGGTGACAAAATAATTCTGTTTTGCAGATATGTGGACGATTGTTTTGGCATATGGAAGGGAACGAAGAGGCAGCTTGATATTTTTGCCAAAGAAATACAAGATGAAGAAAGAGGGATATTATTGGAACTTGAAATAGAAGAAGAAGACAAGTTAAGCTTTCTAGATATATTGATGAAAAGGAAGAGAGGACAAGAAATTGAAACCGCTTGGCATCAGAAGAAGTGTGCAGCAGGGGTATTCTGCCACAAAAGAAGTGATGTAAGTGAGGTAACAAAAATAAATTTTATAAAGAATATGGAGGACAGAATCAAGAAAATATGCATGAAAGAATGTGAAAAAGAAGGCAAAATAAATAGCCTATGGAAACAGCTGGAAAAGAATGGCTATGAGAAGCAGGATAGAATGGACATAAACAGAAGAAGGAAGAAAACGGGCAGGGAAGAATTGGAAGAGAAAGAAAAAGAGGAAGAGAAAGAAAACGAGAGAAGGTTTGGAATAAGGAGTATGGGGAAGACCACAGAAAAGATATGCAAAGTGCTTAAGAAAGCGGGAATTAAAACTTACAGGAAGGGAGGGAGAAGCATCTTAGGAATAGCGAGGAATGCAAACAAGAAAAAGGAAAACAGAGAAGAGGAAGAGGAAGGAATTATCTACGAAGTGAAATGTAAAGAATGTCAGAGTGTGTACATAGGAGAAACGAAAAAGAGGCTGAAAGACAGGTTGAAACAACATAGGGATGATGTACGACTTAAGAGAGAAAGAAATGCAATATTTAAACACACGAGAGAAACAGGACATGACATAGAGTGGGATGAGGCTAAGCAGATAGGAAGGGAGAAGAGAATGCTAGTGAGAAAATGGAAGGAAGCCAAGGAAATAGAGAAGAAAGGTGAAGAAGACACAATGAACTGGAATGGGGGATTGAAGTTAAACAAAGAATGGAAGAAGATGTTAGAAAGAGTGGAAAGGACAAGAGAGAAAGAGGAGAGGAGAAGGAAGAAAAATGAAGGGAAAAGAGCGTGAGATTAAAAGTCCAACCACATTCTATATGGAAGTAATTGTGTTTAGCCTTTTAGGTGAAAGTAAAGTTGGAAAGTGAAAGTCACCTGCTAGAAAGTTCCGAACAACTTTCTAAATAGTCTGGAGGGAGTAATGTTTGTGTATATATAATGGCCTGTTTTTGTATCTTGTTACTTTTGTACTTGATACAGAGTCTGAAGAAGACCTTGCTAGAAGGTTGAAACGTTACGTTTAGTTTATGTTTTTAATAAAATAAATTACTGCCTTGGTCAGCATATTTAGTTTTTCAGGAGCTACATTTACAGTGGAGTCAGCACCATCAAAATTGGACCCTGAACGAATGGGAGAACCTGCTCTTCACAGATCAGTCCACGTTTAGTGTGCAAAATGATTCCCTTCGCACGTTCATCTGGAGAGTACCTCAAGGACGATTTAATCCCAGCAATATCGTGGAAAGGGATCAGTTTGGTGATGATGGAATACTAGTGTGGGCAGACATCACGTTAAATGGACGTACAGAGCTGCACCTTTTTGCTGGATGTACTGTTACTGCTCACAAGTACAGAGACGAGGTACTCCAACAACATGTGCAACTTTTCAGAGGCACAGTCGACCAGATTTAATCTTCTAGGATGATAATACATGTGCGCATCGAGCCAAATTGTTGGATGACTTTCTTGAAGATGAAGAAATCACCGCATGGACTGGCCACCGAGGTCTCCAGGAATAAATACTGTAGCGCATTAACGAGACGAGTTGCAGCCCGCCAGTCTCCACGATATACATTTCCAGAACTCCGCACAGCTCTTCGTGGGGAATAAAACCGGGTGCCTGTAGAGCTCTTGAACCACCTTTAACGTCGTTGCAAGGCTGTCTAACTGTTGGGGATGAGTACGCCCCATACAAACCTCTTTTTCTTGTTAAGGAAGCGGTCTTCAATTTTCTTATTTTTGGACTTCTTGTCTTCACACTAAAAACAATTGTTAATTCATGTAACGTTCTGATTACATTTCACTATGTTTTGTGCAGTTCTGACACTTCATCAATAACACATTTTCTCATACCTTCGTCTTTGGACACTACTGTACAAAGGATAGTACAAGCGATACGTGTGACTGTAATTGAACGCATTTTTCAAACCTTCCTCAGTTTACCATAACTTCTTCCTACACTCCGAGAAAGCCACAAGTCGCCACTGGTGTTAATTAATCAAATAAACGTTTAGAGCATCAGATGGGAATTTGTTGAATCTTCTAAACTTGAACGTCATTTCCTTGCACCCGTCTGACACCGGAATACACATGCACTACACCTAATGTCAAGTGAAGCGAACTAGACGGGGTGATTGGCACCCTCAAGGGGTGTTGTGAAGGTCAAATTTGATTGCTCCAACATTTTCTTTAAGTAGTTAATCACCTCTCTTGAATATTTGTGTGTTTTATGTAGAATTGTTGAAAAACGCAAGCCAAATTACTGTTTTATGCCCATCGCTAGTACACAACACACACAGCTTTGAAGTTCAATTAGTAACAAACCACTCAAGTTTGTATTTCAATAAAGTTGCAGAAATTTCACCGCACGTTCCAACAATTCTGTAACTACGTTAAATACTATTTCATAGCTATAGTTTTACAATTACACTCAATGGCTTCGAACCACTTACAAAGATTTCATACCATGAAGTAATACTAGAGATTTGAAAAGCATTTATCACACACTGAAAATATAATTTACAATCTCATGAATAAAAAACTGTATATATGTACATATCAACATGGATATCTTCATGTTATATATTTCAAATAGTGTAATATCTAGCTAAAAAAAAGGGTCACGTATGTATTTTACCATGCCAAGAAAGTACAGAGATGTGCACATACTTAATCTCGAACATAGTGGAGGTTATGTGATCAGTACTATGCTCCGCCCGCCTTTATATACTTTCTACATGTAGGCTATCAAAATACCATATTATATTAAAATATATCAGCTCACCACTATCCTACTTAACGTTTTAAATCTACGAGGAAGTATTTACATTATTTGTAATTGTACTTCAATCACAAGCTGATTAGTGTGTTGTGGGGTTGGGTAGACAGCACTTCTCCGGTAATTCGACCATTTATGGGATCCTGGAACTAACAAACGCAGAGTTGTATCCATAAATTTCAATACAAGTGTGGGTAAGGGCAGTTGTGAGCAATATGAAGTGGGTCGAGATATTCCCATGCTCTAAGACCATATAGGGTAGAGAAAGAAGAAGAAGTGTCAGTAATTCTGAATTAAATTGTCTTTGGATGTTATGTGTGCATAAAGAGGCATAATGTAGGGAAAAGTGTGGAACATATCTCACATTACAATTGACGACTATACCTGCCGTTAGGAAGGATGAATTCTGCAATACTAAAAGTCCACAAATTAAAATTTAAAATGTAAACTTAATAAAATGACAATCTCCTATTAAAAAGTGTGATGTAAGAGGTAACCCTTTTATAGGACACCAAAATGTCAACCTCTTTTCCACGTAGTACACCCTGGACTGTATTTTGCAGACTAACAAGGCTCTGGCGTCTGGACTCGCATAATCCTCTATGGAGTTCGTGTTGTGTTGTCCATGTGTGTTTGTGGTTTTCCTTAATATTAATATTATCACCATTCATCCTCATCTTCGTGATTAGCCAAAAGTGGCAGGAAAGCGAAGTAAAACAAATCAATCAATCAAACCGATTAAAAACTATATTGTATTAAAATTACGACTAATTCCGGCAGGTAATAATTTGAGGGTCTCTCTATTGCTTCTACAGTGGATGTCTAGTTACAAGTCGGTCCCTCCTAATGTGTAGCGATTCTTCTTATGGTTCTGAATTCGACTCCAGTCTCTCTCCAAACTGTTTTGTTTGCAAACTCCAAATGGATGTAATCTTTGAAACTAATGCTCTGTCTACATTAAACAAACCAGGATATCTCAGTGATAAATAGTTTCACATTATTGGGCAATGTAATTAAATTATTCAACTAGTGCAACAGTGTTCTAACTAAATACAATACCATTAGTCTGCATTGTTGAATATTTATTATCCCAGGAGGGAAAACCACAAACCACTAACACAAAATTGTTGCATGAAGTCAAGAGTTTTACAAAACAAGCAATTTTTTTTCTAAATCACATTCGAAACAATGGTTGTTTGGGTAGAGGATTCTGAATACGCTCTCTCTCTCTCTCCCTCCCTCGGTGCACTTCCAGTGTGCCTACGCGGCTGTTAAACTCGATGCATAGATGATGGCTTTCATTTCAATACGGGCTTCCGCCTCGATACTCTCGAACCCAGACGAAAGTGACCTGTGAAAGAGTGTTCCGGCAGGATGATTGCTCGGAAATGAGCCAATTGGACCACAATGCCATTGTAGTGAGCGCTGCTTCCACGAGGATCATGAATACTCATCATTCCGCAATACAAAACCACTAATAGTCCTTCCAATGACCGAACTGCGGGGAGGTTTTTGACTTACCGCAAACGTTAAAACGTCCGCCTGGGTACTCAAATTAAATTTCCAGTTCGTGCCCTCCTTTAGAGACATCATTAACTGACGGACACTGTCTTTTCTTACTATCACGTTTTGGCATATCATGTCATAAAGATGCATGAAATGTACCAGCGTAACTCTTGTCACGATCTCTAGTCTCGCATTGTAAGCGAAATTAGACCCCATTGTATATATGCCGATGCAGTGCCACAGAGAGAGGGCATTCAAAGCAAGGAAACAATATCATAGGCACAATAATTTTGTTTCATATGCACTGTTTCAGATCATATCAGTTGGCTGAGGATGTTTTCAAATATCCTCACCCCCCACACATATTTACTTAATATATATATATACACGGGGGGACCTCCCCGATGGAGCTGTGGTCGCCTTGTAATCAAGGGGTCCCGGGTGCGTATTTCACATGCGCACATTGAAATAGAGATTGGGGGCGTGGTTTGTGCATGAATGCTCCCTATTGGCTAGCAGACTGCCTCAATGATAACCTACATTATTATATATTATTATCTGTATTATAGGATAGGAAACTGGCATTTCTTTCATTGACTTTGGCGAACACTTTTTATAAACCACAGACTAATATATCCCAGCACAAGCAGAACTATCTGGTCGGGGAAGACAACGCACTCGAATAGTAATAGACTTTCTTATTGAAAAAAAAGGAATAATTTAAAAAATGTTGCGTTTGATGAAAATTCTTATACAATCTCTAAATATATTGGGTCATTCTCCGGTTTTCGTCACATGCAAGCAAGAAACATTTTGAATTCTTGCTTTAAAAATCTGTCAAACCCTTGAGTAGCACCAAAACCTTAATTTTGACTATATAAGCGCCCGCCTATTTGTTTTAAAAAGAGTTGTTACAAACCAGATATAACAACACAAAATGAAATCAAAGGAGTTTCGAAATAGAAAAGTGGCAGCACAAGCTGAAAGAATGTAAATAAATCGTTGGAGGATAGGTATCGATTTAGTGAAAGTGAAGCTGTAATACAAACATGTAGAAAAGATGAATGCAATATATTAAAAATAGATAATAGATGAGAAAGAAAAATATAAGTGGTTTTCAGCTTTCAACAAGTCCAAGAATATAGTCAAATTGTAAGGCACGCCATGGAAGTAGTCAACAAAGTAAAAAAAAGACTCCAGCCAACCAGAAAATTCTCTATTACAAACCACGTACCCAATCTCTATTTCAATGTGCACATGTGAAATATGAGTCCCGGGTTCGTTACCCGGTGGAGGCACATAATGGTTCGGATCCCACTTTAAACTGTACGTCCAGTCCCTATTAGCCTATCTGTGCATAAAGTGGACTTAAAGCAACAACTCATATATACATATATACAGGGTGTTTCACTCGCTCTCGGCCCCTGATTTTCGCTAATAAAAATCAAATTATTGGTCATAATGTAACAAAATTTGCTACAGACATACCTTGATGTATGAGCAGAATGGTGACGTCACAGAGAGTGGTAGAAGTGGTCGCCATTACCATCAATGCATGCCTGCACACGTCTCTTGTGTTTTGGCAGCTCTTTGTCATGTGCTTATGGAAACTCCCATTTCCTGCGAAAGTCTACGCAACGACTTCTTTGGTGAGGCCAGCAATCTGTTTTTTACTTCCTGCCCCGTTGTTTCTGGCAGTTTTTGGACGTCCTCCTTCATACACATCGAACGATGTTCCCGTTGTTTCCAGTTTCTTCGCCAAATATTGAATGGAAGACTTTGTAGTCGGTTTCCGGACGACAAACTGTGCAATAAATTGTCGCTGGCACGCCTTTAACTCCAAGAACCAAGACTGAAAGCACACGTCGCCCAGACGCACGCGCATGCCCACGCAAGTACTAGAGAGACTGTGGCGCCATCTTCAATGACGTCACCATACTTCTCATACACCAAGGTATGTCCGGAGCAATTTTCATTACATTATGACCTGATTTTTAATGCGAAATCAGGGGCCGAGAGCGAGTGAAACACCCTGTATTTCGTCTCTAATGGAATATGTGTATGTGTGTGTGTGTGTGTAAGAGTTTCGCGATTAATCAAATGTGGCAAACATTACAGTGAACCAGTTCATCATCGCCTTGGAAGTGGAAAAATTCAGAAGCAGCCTTAAAATGCACGATAACGTTGAGGTCAGTACAATTTGCATGCAATTGCTCTACTGGGACTCCACACCACTCGTAACACCTTCCTTACAGGGAGAAAGCTACGAATCCATAAGAGAGACTGTTCAATTGAAAGTATTACATTGTGTTCGGTCATCCGAGACAACTAGCCGAAAAAGCGAAACTAAACAACAAAAAAATACAACATGAAAGAGCTATGATGATCCAGTAGGTGTGGCATTTATGGCTTTTGACTGCCAAGCGGAAGGTTCTGGACCTATTCCCGGGGTGGGTGATTTTGTGGGGCATTTTTAGAGCAATGTTCCTTGCATGTGGCGGCTCCGGGGTTCACAAGCCCTCCTGGAGCAACCCTAGGAGATAAAGGCGGCCGGAGAGTGGTGCCGATCTTACACACACACACATGTACACAAATAATGGTTGAATGGGAGAAAGTCTTATGCATCAAGTCCCTGAACAAAAAGAAGGAATAAATAAATGTACACGAAACATGATGTTTTATGATTATTAAATGAAGTTGCTCATCTTCAGCTTGAATGAAGATTCTCATCTTCAAATTACGCAAATGCTCCGTTCCAGCTAACTGTGGAGCAAGCAAACTAAAACAAGTCTCTGCACAAGCAGTGACGCGAGACGGCTCCACCAATAGCCCCCTCTGGTTGGCTGCACTTATTGACACTCGGTGCAGTGCAGGTGTATCCAGTGTCAGGGTGGTGCAAGGAAGTTACGTTCAACCAACTAGACGGAAAGCGGTGTTCAAGTTCAGAGGATTCAACAAATGCCTGCCTGCTGCTTTAAACGGTCATTTGATTAGTTAGCACTCACCACGTGACCATACACCACACACACACACCGACCCAGAACGTAGTGCAGACTGTGCAGACACCAAATACACTACTTGACTTCAAATCAACCAACTAGACGACTCGGTATAGCACCGTTCAACCAACTAGACACTTCGGTGCAGAGAGAGTCAAAAAGTGCAGCGTAGTAAATGGGGCTATTAAACACGTAAGAGTAACGGAATTTCGTGTAGAGGGGGAAAGCGACTGAAGTTACCAGCCTTCCCATCAACGTCTATTGCTTCTCTCTTGCCAATAGATTTCCCTCGCTTCTCTGACGCTGTGCGCGGCCTTGCTCCACAGTTAGCTGGAACAGGGTATAGATACAGTGGCAATGAGCAATTTTGTGTTTTCGTAAGAATAAACGAAGACTGGGTGTGTCTGACGTCACCACGTGTATACTTGGAGTGACGTGGAAGTAGTAGTATCAATCACTGCCTCATTCAGTCACACGTATGGGCGCACCACTCCACGAATGCACCATCGAGGAACAGCACGTCGTAGTGCAATTTCTGTGGTCGGAGGAAGTCAAACCGGCAGACATCCATCGACGGCTGTTAGCGCAGTATGGAGCAAGCACCATGACACAACGAAAGGTGTATGAGTGGGTGGACCGCTTTAAAGCTGCGTGGTCGTCGGTTCAGGTCAGATGACGAGGTCCAGCAGGCGGTGCAGACGTGACCAACCAAAAACTTTCTTCGAAGACGGGATACAGAAGCTGATTGCACGATACCAAAAGTGCATTGCCCTGCAGGGGGCATATGTGGAAAAGTGATATGTGTATTTCTTCTTCTTGTGTGGAAATAAAGATGTTATGTGAAAATTGCCTTTACTTTTTGATTTACCCTAATATTTAGGGATACGTTTGTGTACTTCTGTCGAAAGTAAGTTTCGAATTCTACCTCAAGGTCAAATTTCTTTTAAATTTTACTTGTACAAACAACCCACGTTCTTGCACCATTTCATTACTGTGTTATAGGCGGGGAATACACATTAAAGTATTTTAAAATTACCCATTTTTAGCCTTCGTGTTCAAAGACCAAAATTGGAATCGAGTATAATATTAAGGGGAGCATTTACGACTCTGATTCTTCCCGAGTTTGCAATAGAAAACGTTGATTTTCTCTCGGAAGGTGTTGTAGATCCATCACCTCCCTCCTAGGTACCGTTTCATGTCATGTTCTAACATTTGAACTCGGATTGATTTTTTTAAACATTTTTCTTTTTACATGCTCTAATTTCATGCTTCAAAATATTTACATTTGCCGCCCCCACCCTATACCCATTGATATGTTGATGAGACCAAGCATTTCAAGTCATGCGAATGTTGTATTGGTTTTCAGCTCTGTCACTACAATGATTAGTGAGTCATGAGGGAAGAACGTAAACATGGCTGAAACGAAGCAGGGCATTCCCGCTAACATTTGCAACTTCGCTTTTTTGTGTCCACTCCCAAAACGCCTGCAATAGAAAATAACAGCAACGTCGGTTTATCTCACATTAAACATTGCATATTCCTGTGAAATATGGATTGCAATTTTCATCCTCTTTTTCCGGTTGCATGCTCGCTGTTTGCATCCCGTTATGTACACATCAAAAGAGTTAAGCGATGTAACATATGATATTTGCACGTATGCTTCAGTTTGATATACATGTGTTTTCAAACCAATCACAGTGGTCACGTTCGATCAACATTGTTGGAGATTAAAATTGCTGATATTGTGGCGTGCGTTCGAATACAAACTGCGACGCCGCTAGAATGTTGCTCATTACTAAAGGTTGGATTCAAAGGCACTAAAATATAGCTAAAAAGATTCTAAAAGTATCAAAAACTAATGTACGACTTAAGACAGAGAGAAATGCGATATTTAAGGACACGAAAGAAACAGTACATGACATAGAGTAGGGTTAGGCTTAGCAGATAGAAAGGGAGAAGAGAATACTACTGAGAAAATGGAAGGAGGCCAAGGAAATAGAGAAGAAAGGGGAAGAAGACACAATGAACTGAAGATATGCAAAGAATGGAAGGTGTTAGAAAGAGTGGAAAGGACAAGATCGAAGGAGGTGAAAAGAATGAAAAGGAATGAAGAAAGAAAGGATAAGGAAAATGAGCGTGAGATAAGGAGTCCAACCACATTCCAGATGAAAGGAATGTTTATCTAAATCGCCTGTCAGGTGAAACAACAGTTGACAGAGGAAGGGCACCTGCTGGAACACCTGGAAAGGAATGTTCCAGATAAACAACTTTCTAATAATCTTGTGTCTGGAGGGGAGTGATTTGTGTGTGTGTGTGTGTGTGTGTATGTCAGCATATTAAGTTTTTGGTTATCATGGAAACAAGGCTTAATGGTGTTATCTAGAAGTATATAGAAAGAGCCACTGCATAGCCAATGTTCAATAGAGAAATATTCATAACTAACCATTGTCTTACACATGGCTTCACAGTGCTATAGGCCAACTCTCAACCACAATGATGTGTGATAAAGTGTTCCCCGAGAAGAAAATGACTACCCATAGTCAATCGCGCAAGAACGTGTTTGATTTGGGTGAGGGTGTACAAACTAGTGGCGTGCGGTGGCATTTATCCTTGGCGAAGCATCCGCAGAAAAATTAAGAAACTCTAGAATATTTAAAGTCTTTCTACCTTCAAAATGATATTCAATAAGTAGTCATTTGAAGGTGAAAAATAGTATTTCTCTGTCTTTGCAAACTCATGACATTTCTTGATAAAAATACCCTTTGCTTTAAGATTTTTCAAACGATCATGCTCATGCATGTTATTCTTCTGTCAAATGTCCTAGTTATTGCGTCTCCACTGAGCTCCCAAAGCTTTTAATTATATTTTTAAAAACATTATTCGCTGATCTGCCTTAACGCTAGCAATGACATTGCTTCAAAAGTCCCTATACATATATAACCGTCCAGTTTGCAACACTACGGTAACAAGAGCATCAGACCTTACTGATTGGTTCCGCGATTTCATTTCAGCCATGGGTGATTGCGGGTAAAAGAATTGTGCATAGAAGCTGGTCTGTTATTGGATGGTTCAAGGTCACAGAATCCTATTTTCATTCCTTGCTTCCCCTGGGTCCGGAGTGTTATATGAAATACACAGACGTTTTGTCAAAGTGCCACAAGATGGCGCTAAGGGTTGCTATCTAGAAAACGAACTGACTGGGAGGACTACAAGTTCATTCCTTTGAGATGGTAGAGACAAATAAAGTATTTTGCAACTGAAATATTGTGGGTCAGCACTGCTGGCCTTGTTGTGCGGGAATGCACGCGCATTGTGCAAAGTTAATGCAGGTATAAGTGAAGTTTTGTGAGTAAATATCCAAGTCATCCAATCACCATTCGTTCCGACCTCCCCGATGATACAGTGATAACGTCGTCGAATTGTAATGCTTCGATACCGTGTGGAGGCACATAATGATGGGACTTTAAACTTTAGGCTCAGTCCAGATTAGCCTATCTATGTATCGAGTGGCTTTAAAAATATATTTAGTCGTTCGTCCTCATCGTCACAGCAAGTCAAAAGTGAAAGGAAGGTGGCGTTGGATAAGAAAAATACTTCTTTGTCTCGGAAGACCCTCCAGCTATCGTCACGAGAGATTGGAGTAGTTGTACTACAAGCAAAGATAAATTCGCAGCATCCCTTGTTCAGAGGCATCCTTCGGCTACGTTAATAGTCCCCGGGCTCTCAAGGAAAGCTCGGAATCCCTCCCCTTAATGAAAAGAAACAGCTCGTAAGTCCGGCCAGCAACGTTAAGCACATTCACAGGGTCGTTTTTACAGTAGCCGTCGGGCGGGCGCACCGAAGTAGCAGAGATACGCCCTAAGGGAGATGTTTCCACGGACCCTTAATAGTCTCCAGAGCTTTAGCCGAAGGCTCACCGCGGACCAGCGCTTTCCTTTCGGGCGGGACGGCGGCATTTGGACAGTTTCGAGAGTGATTCCTGTTCCCTTCTCTCCTTACGGGCATTACTTTCAATTATTCAGTCGAAATCTCTTCCCCGAACGGGCTCTTCGCGGGCCCCCTCAGTGTTGCCAAGGGACCCGTTTAGTCGTATTGAGTTGGCCTTGGTGGTCGAAACCTAGCGATCCGTCAGTAACTTTTTTCTTCTCCTCCCTTACGACCTTCGCTCTCCTTTCGTCTTCTTCGGCCCGCTATGAAGGGACGAGAAGTCGAAGCAACAAGTTGACGAGAAGCCATGAACATATACACAAGCTTCTTTTTGCGCACAATAATTTTGATTCATTCATACACTCTCTAGGCTTTGTTTTTAAGTCCTTTCTGAATATACCGAAATGTCAACTTCCCTTCCACGTACTTGAACTGCATTTTGCAGACTAGCGAGGCTCTGGCGTCTGGTTTCACAGCCAGTATAATCCTCTGTGGAGCTCGTGTCCTTGTCTCTTCGTCAATTTCATCTTACCACCACCCACCATCATCATCGGCATTAGTCAAAACTGGCAGAAAAGCGAAATTGCTGATTTGGTTTATTCTACTTCGCGTTTCTGCCACTTTTGGTTAATCGCGAAGATGAGAATGAGTGATGATATGATGAAAGGAGATTCACAAAGAATACCCATGCCCAGGCTGGGATTCGAACCCGGGACCCTGGCGTCGTAGCTCGATGTGCTATCCACTCCGCCACGGAGGCCGGCTGATAGGCGATGTAAAATGAAACGAATCAATCAAACCAATATATGCACAGAAAGGCTAATCAGGACAGTTTAATGTTGGATCCGAACCACCGGGTATCGAACCCGGGACCCATTGATTACTAGGCGACGTCGTTAGCACTACGCGTTCGTGGAGGGGCTTTGTGTATTATTTTTATACTCACTGAACAAATGAAAAGCACACGGTTATTTCTTCATGCCATACTTGACAGGGTAGTGGTTAAAGCTGTCGCCTCGTAATTAAGTGTCTTCAGGGTCAGTTCCCGAAGACCCATTGGCACAGCTGTTTGCATTCTATTTTAAAGTACAAAGTAATGTGCCTATCTGAAAATCTTTCGATCCATTTTCAAATTTCATTTCGAAAAAGCTCCTAAAAGATCCTAAGTTCCAATCCTGGGTAAAGCACGTGTCATTATTCATTGCAATATACATACTCATCGTCGCTATTTAACTTGAAAGAAAAGCGACGTTATGTCATTCATTAAAAACATTCGCTCACCCGGGCTTACCTCGCTTCTTAAGTTGCATTGTAAGTGTGGAACTTTTATATCAATCAGTATATACGAGGCGCATTTCAAATGTAAGGGCCTATATATTAATTCAGCACCCTCCACTCCGCTGCCTGTTGGTCAACGGAACCTATCCTCCAGGTCAGAGGGTGAAACCCGGCATGTTAAGGCGAACTCGCCAACGACGCGTCCTTAGTCAGCAAAAGATTATAGCACAGAACCGAAATGACCACACAACAAATATAAGTACACATATTGTAATGGAATTTGCTTACACGAAAAACAAGTTATGATATCAAAGCATCTTCTAAGCGTTATAATTTGAGAGGTTTTTGCATCAAATTTTATCTTTCTGGTTCAAGTAGTTGTCGAGATATCCATAGCTTGTAAATACCGATTTAGAATGTCACATTCCTTTTATTTTAATATTTTATTTATTGTTTGCTTTGATAGAGCCCACTGTAATAGCAATATGCATTTGATTTCAATATTTTCATTTTCACGACTTCTACGTACATGGTTCTAAACAAATTTGTTCTATCACTTCGTTGCGGCTATTGTTTTTATTCTCTTTCCTCTTGCTTTTACTTTCCGCTGTTCTGTTATTGAAGCATTATCAAATGTATGATTCACTGATGACCATATGAGGTTCATTCAGCTAATAAAATAAACAAACATATTGAATTCATGGTACGATTTTTAATTTCATTTGGGCTCAAACACAAACTTGATTCTGTCAATCGTTTTTTTCTGTTTTATTAAAAATGTAATATTTGGAAGGATCTCGTGACCTCTCAGCTTACAGAAAAGCTGATATAAAAATATATTAAAGAATTAAAGTTTTGTACTTGTACTTTTCTTGTTGCAAAAGGACTTTCCTACAGAGAGATTTTCAACAAGTATTAAAGAAAAGTAGTATAGTTATTTCATGAATTTAAGTAACCAGGGTGCAATCAACGTCGGGAACTAAGTAGGTTCTAAGTTTGATAGGCTCATTGTCTGTTTTGGAGTGGTGAGGAGGTGTTTATTACTTTTGTGGATAAAGAATGCAGATGGTTGAACTACCATTAAAATTGTCAAGATGTACAATGGTGTACTCAAAATTTCAATTTTCGTTTTTTTATTGTAACTAGTAACTCCACTTAAGGTATATTATACATTAGATGATAGGTTGGTCAATTTAAAATGCAAGAACCACATTAAGTCTCCAACCTAGGGTTGTTGGTGCATGAAAAGTTATATTTCGTTTGTGGATATGGTTGTAAATGATTAAATGGCCTACCAGTCTACACAAGGTTGCACCGCAGCTGCAGACTGTAAGTCCTCCTACTTTTGACTGTGCATAGTTGAGGAGTGCTTCTTTGCCTGGGTGGATAACAATAAGTGTGTTACACTTATTATTAGGGAGCGGAAGTTGATGAAATGTCATCTTTTTTCTGACATCTCGGAAATATACACAATATTACACTTGGTCTAGAACCCAAAAAGGTTATTTTAAAATGCATTTCTTTGCATTTTGTGAAAATTTTCAGGTTTTAGGTAATTTTCCCCGATTTTTGGCATTTCCCCGTCATTTTTCGCAATATTCGGTGTATTGTTTCGTCATATTTTGTCACTTCTTTCATTTTGGTAATATTCTTGAGTCTGGCTGACAACAGAAGAAGATTCTCGTTTGAGAACCTCCGAAAGACAATGGTTGTGTACTGCAACATTCTGTAAGGTAAGTGGAAAAATTTTTTAAATATTTAGAAAGTGCTTGTATGTGATGTTAAAAATTACTTTTCCGACGTACTTTTTCCTGGGTGGCCGTGTCTATGAACCCTTTCCCGGATGCGTCCCTGATTTTGGTTTCCTTATTATTTATACAATTTGTTAAATTTCTAAACAAAAATTGTCTTACGTGGATCGTGATAATTTCTTCTCCTTTACAGTGCCACAGAAACACACCACACTACATCACCAGGCAAAGATGCGGGAAATTAATGTATTTCACACCAATTCATTCAGTGTATATGACGTTTTCATTAAATTGTTTTAAAATTATTGGGTTGTTTCCATTGGAAATCCTCGTTGCATATTTTAATTGAATTTGGTCTCTTTTTTTAAAGCAAGATTGCATTTTGTTTAATTTCCTTTTCATTTCAATTTTTAACCTGAAACTAACACATTTAATGGTAATTTTTTCCATATTTTACGTCATTTTCCCCCATTTTTTAGGATATTCTATAGGTCATATAACTATATTTTTTAGGTCATCAACTACCGCTCCCTACTTATTATACACCGTGTTCGAAAATTATTATCGGGGTTTCAAGTAGTTTGTATATTGCAACAGACGAAGGTGAATGCACATGTACGGTATGAACGGCTATGGAAGTTTACTACACTGAGCGCTAATCAATTGTTTCCCATCAGTCACAGCGGCGTAAGTGTATTACAATATGGCGACTCCCTTGCAGGGGTCCTTTTGAATTAATTGAATTTGCAAGGTGTACAAAAAGGTAGAAGATTTATAGGCACAAAAACCCATTGACATAGGCTGGCAAAAGGGCACCGAAAATGATGAAATAGGCACTTAAGAGTCATTATGAAATAAAATAGCGCAAGATATGCGGCAAACATGAAATTATTATTTCAATTCTGCTATTTTTCTCATTTTGTGTCACTTTTCTGCTGATTTTCGCTCATCGCAACGAGGAGGGTGGATGGTGATGAGATGAAAATGATGAAGAGGAACGCACAAGGAAATACTGACGCCCAGACCAAGAGTCGAAATATGGGCAACCAAGATTTTACATCCCTTGTGATTATAAAACGTGGTAAATACTACTAGTTTTCACTTCATCATAAACAAGAAATAACCTGACACATTACACTGTACCGAGATCGAAAGTTGCAAAGGAAATCGGGCATGCAAAATTCACTAATAAAGGCATTTCAGACAAGAATACGCAAACAGGCACTAAACTTCAAAACAGGCATTTATAGGCAATATAAAAATGTGTCATCAGGGTCAGAAAAAATAAAACATTACATCTAGAAAGAAATACAAAGGGCAATGTGCAAAATCCCGCACACTACTTACCAAATTTTGTACTTTTTTTTCTCAAACTAATACATATGAAACGCCTAACTATGTTGAATAATATTGGATTACCAATTCTGTTGAAACGACATAGTTCTGTCATTATGTTTCTACACTGGAACAATCAATTGCTTCGATTATACAGACATAACAGTTTTATCATAGCTAATAGAAACGAAAGGATGTAACCACTATGTTAGTTCAGATGTGCCGCCACATCATGCGCTAGTATCGCTAAAGACTACTAAAGTTAGGTACATTAGGTTGCTTGCTGTCCGGAACTGCAGATAAAGGAAATAATTGATATGCAGATATTTCAATCTTAGTTTTTCACATTAGTGAGAATATGTCGAGCTATTATGAACAGTATATTTCAATGCGTATTGCAAATGAGGTAGAGCATGTATAATTATCTTAAGCAGCAGGAGAATAGAAATCATCTCCATGTAATGATTTCTTTCTAGAGATTACAACACTTCTGGCGACTGAATGCTTTCGTATTTCTAAACTTGGAATAATATTGTGATGTTAAGGTAAATCATAGAACTGTGATTAGATCCATGTTATTCATGATTCACGATTGCGATTCAATCGTACTTCAATACGAAATTAGCGGTTATTCTTCCATGTGTCCACAGGAATCGGAAAGAGTAGTTGATCACCATATTCACAGCTGTGGCTAAAATGTAACTGGATTGTACTTTGTTGTTTTTTGACATCGTGGTGTATGTTGGAGCTCAATGTTTGGAGTATATTGAAAGAAATCCTTAAAATAGATATCTGTAACTTCTTTGCCGCATTTTATGAAATTAAATCCCTAAGTAACGGTGCAAAGGAAAAAAAATCTCGGTTTGAAATAAATGCGATTGGCTAGTAGTAATCGCAGTTTAAACTGTAAAATCAGAGTATCACACTTTCTATACTCTGTTCCCGGGATCTGTGGAGTAAGACCGCGCATAACGACAGAGAAGGGGTGGAAACCGAGTGTGCAGAGTGAAGCAGTACACCCTACTGCGAAGGCCGATAACTGCAGTCACTTTCCCCACCTCCACGCAATCCCGTTTCCTCTCACGTGTTCATTGGTGGAGTGGTCTGCGCCACTATCTGCTCCAGAGATACTCGGAACAGAGTATACTCTCACTATGCTTCTTTTTTAACAGTGCTTCAAATATAGTGCACCATCCAAGAAAATAGCGATTACTTGAAGTGGGACTAGTAATTCCAAATGTTAATACAACACGCTACAGGAATAACTACTCTATTCTTCTAATAGTGATTTCTACTGCAAGTCACCGTAGCACAATTACCGTAAATTACTCTTCTTTTAAGATAAACTGTTTCTTTCAAACAATGTTCCGCATAATACTACTCCTCTAAGATTTTCGGGACAGAATAAGTGATGTACAGGATTAACTGTTTGCAGAGGCATCTCTGTATCTCTCGACGAGTCAGAACTTTCATTCAAGGTGGAGCTTCAATCCATTTCTGAAGATTGGGCCGGCAAGACTTCAGAGAAACTTGGGTTTGTCTGAGGACACTTCTCCCCTTCTTCCCCCCGCCCTTCCATACCCTGTAGCTTTCCTTTTTCCTTTCCTGCCAGAGCCATGTCGATAGAGTGGCAAGTTCGGTCCCGTCAGGAACTTTTGCTCGAATATTACCTTAATGCGTCAGTTACCCTGGAGGGAATCTTCAGCTTCTTCTGGTAGGTAGAGGTCGACGATGTGAGAGGGAAGGGGGGGGGGGTTGATATGAAGGAGAGAAAGATGAGTGGAGAAAGTTAGTTTCGGATGGGAGCTTGCTTTTGTATAAACTACAACATATAATTTACTTAAGAAAAAACAAGAAATACAAAAACGTAATTGGTATCCTCATTCCCGAGACAAGGCAAGACTCTTTAGCCTCGCCGATAAGCGTATTGGCTAATGCTGTTGTTCTGTAATAAACGAGTCCCGATGGCGCAGAGGTAGCCTTGAAATCAAGGGGTTCCGGGTTCGATACCCGATTGAGGCACATAGTGGTTCGGATCCCACTTTAAACTGTAGGTCCAGTCTCGATTGGCCTTAATGTGCATAACGTGGACTTAAAACACCAAATAAATCAATGAAACCTGTTCCTTTCTAACTTTCTTCTCTGTGCCTCATTCATTTTCTCTCTTCTTTTTTCTTTGTGTTCTCTTCTCTTCTCTCCCTATCTCATCTATCTCTTTTCCTTTCTGTTTAGTTACCTTTTTCTATCTTCTTTTCTCTCTCTCTCTCTCTCTCTCTCTCTCTCTCCCTATCTCGTCCTTCCTCTTTTCCTTTCTGTTCAGTTACCTCTATCTTCTTTTGTCTCTTTTTCTCTCTCTCCCTATCTCATCCTTCCTTTTCCTTTCTGTTCAGTTACCTCTATCTTCTTTTGTCTCTCTCTCTCTCTCTCTCTCTCTCTCCCTATCTCATCCTTCCTTTTCCTTTCTGTTCAGTTACCTCTATCTTCTTTTGTCTCTCTCTCTCTCTCTCTCTCTCTCTCTCTCTCTCTCTCTCTCTCCCTATCTCATCCTTCCTCTTTTCCTTTCTGTTCAGTTACCTCTTCCTATCTTCTTTTGTCTCTCTCTCTCTCTCTCTCTCTCTCTCTCTCTCTCTCCCTATCTCATCCTTCCTTTTCCTTTCTGTTCAGTTACCTCTATCTTCTTTTCTCTCTCTCTCTTTCTCTCTCCCTATCTCATCCTTCCTCTTTTCCTTTCTGTTCAGTTACCTCTTCCTATCTTCTTTTGTCTCTCTCTCTCTCTCTCTCTCTCTCTCTCTCTCTCTCTCTCTCTCTCTCTCTCAGTGAGTTTGTGAAATAGGGAGAGAAAGATTCCAGGCATGCTATAAATTATATCATTCCTAACAATGGTGTTCGAATGATTTTTCGGAGGGGGCTGGAATTGTAAAGGTGTATATTACAATATTACATATCTGCGCTCTAGGGGGGGGGGGTACGATACACTATAAAATATTTCATAATAACCATTTGTAACCTTCGTCTGAGAGGTTGTTCGAAGACAAAACATTGTAATCGGAGTTCATTTTAAAGAGAAACTTGAGTTACCTCTTTAGTTTTTCCCAAGTTTTTTAGTGCTTTCATTTGAAAATTATGATTTTCTCAAAAATTTCGTAAGGGGCTGTAGCCCCATCAGCCCTTTGCTTAAGCCACTTCAGTTGGCGGCCTCAGTTTCACGTGAGGAAACGCCACATGACTCGCGGAGGCTCCAACAGTATAATTGCATATTAACTAGAGTGCGCATCAAATCTCCTGCATATGGCGATAGCCAATAGCAGCGCACTGCAGCGGTGCCATGTCGAAATCTCACACGGAAAAGATACAGTGTGGTTGAGCGAAACGCCTTGATAAGGAGAGCACGGCAACGCCGCACATCTGTGATTCGCTGGTGCTGTTCAGCCGTTGAAGGCCATATGCAGGAGATTTGACGCGCACTCTAGTTCCTCTATTTGAATTTTGTTTCATTTCCCACTTCTGCATTTAAGCTTGCATTACTTCCTGATCACCCTGTATTATTAAAAAAAATTGTCATCGTATCCAATACAATTGCAGTTTATTTTTGGGTAGTCAGCCAATATGACACACAGACAGGGGAGAGGCATTTATAAATCTAGACTAGACCAAGAAGGAAACAAGGGTCACGAAGTAGCCGTGGACGATTTCGTCACCGAAGGTTCGTAGTTCGAGTTGTGACATGTGCATGACTGTTCCTCTGTAGCATATCCCTCGTCACTTTCATCTAATTATCATTCACTCACTTCGTCGTGATTAGCTCAGAGATGTAGTAGTGCTGCAACGTAGCCGAATGGTTAGCGCTCTCGCCTATAGTACGAGCGGTCCCGAGTTCGATCCCAGGGAGACCCAAAATTTCGGTGTTGATATCGTGAGGACAATTGGGAGCTAGTTGAAGGCATTAGTAGCGAACTCGTGTTTCAAAGTAGCGGCGATGGGACTTCGCAACCAGAGAGCTGCTGTGTCACAGGAGTTTCTCCATAATAATGAAACGTAGCAAACATGAGAACGAAACAAGCATTGTCATTCAGGAGATGAGACGAGTTTCTCTCTTTACATAATTTTTCTTCCATTATTTTTGCCTTCATTCCTTTCTGTATTCCTTCTTTTCTGTCTTCCTTCCATCAGATCTTTCTTGCTATATTTCTATTTCCTTTCTTTCATCAATCCTTGCTTTCTTTCTATTCTCATCCCTACCATCAATTCTATCTTCCTTTCTATTCTCCTTGCTTCCATCCATTCTATCTTCCTTCTATCTCCCTTCCTTCCATTCTGTCTTCATTCCTTTCATATATATTGTCTTTCTAGTTTCCATCCTTCCATCGGTTCTTTTTTCTCTATATCTTCCATTCTTTCCAGCTTCCATTCTTTAGATTTTCATTCCTTGCTATCTTCCTTCTTCCGGTTCATTCTTTCTTTCTTCATTGTTTCTAACTTACTTCCTTTCTTTGTGTCTCTTTATCTTTCTTCCTTCATATGTTGCTTTCTCTTTCGACTTCCTTCAATACTTGGCCTCCCGATAGCATAGTTGCAGCGTCCCGTAATGAAAGAGCTCCGGGTTTGATTCCGGGAGCAAGAACATTGCAGTGTTTGGGATACCACTTTAAATGACAGATCCACCTCTAAAGATTCAGACGGAACTCAGTACCACCATTAATTGCAAGACACTCGGATCTTTTTCTACTGATATGCAATATTTCCTAGTAACGCGCATGCGCAGTTCGCTCTCCTGGAACACCAGTTTTGACATCAACGAGGGACAAAGTTGAAATCGCTGTGGCAAATTCGTGAAAGATTTATGAGCATCATCACCAATCCATGTGGAATGTGTACTCTACGCGGCTAATAAACGCTGCATGAGAACGTACGCAACGTTTTATTTAGCGAAATCGGCTACATGGATAATTGGAATTCATACCTCATGGTCGGTTTTGCATGCCCGATTCCACCTCATGTGATACTCCAGGGTCTATGACACAGAGAACCAGGAAGCGTCGCCACCGTGGGGGCTGTAGCTCACTGCGGGTCTTAGTCCACCGAAGTAACCTACATGAGAATTTTTCGGAAACAATTATACACGAGCTAGATTGCACATGCGCGCAGAGGAATAAAGAGATACATTTTTGGTGTGTTTTCAGTACACTTTATGCTCAGATAGACTAAGCTGGACTGATCCTATAGTTTAAAGTGCTATCCGATCCGTAGTGCAATGTTCCTGAACCGGGATCTAACCCGCACCCCTTGGTTACAAGGGGCATTGTTATGCACTACGCTATCGGGAGCCCAAATATATAGCGATGTCGAAAGAGAGAGAAAGATAAGACGTAAGAAAGAAAGACACGGAAAGAAAGTAAGGAAGTATGTAAAAAGAGGCAGGAGTATGGAAATAAAGAATAAATGACGGAAGGAAGGACTATAGAGAGAAAGGGCGCAAGACGAAGGAAAGAAATGAAGGAAGGCAGATAGAAAGAAAGAAACAAAAGAAGGAAGAAAGCTACACAGAAACAAAGGAAGGACGGAAGAAAGGAAGGACGGAAGAAAGGAAGGAAAAAGAAGAAAGATGGATAGATAGAAACGAAGGGAGGAAGATGGCAAGAAAGAAATGAAGGAAGGAAAACGGAAAGCAAGAAATAAGAACAGGAAGGAAGATAGGAACAAAGGAAAGAAAGAGGAAAGGAAGGAAGGGAATAAGAATGATGGAAACATAGAAAGGAAGAAAGGAATATATAACGAAAGGAGATAGGAAGAAATACATATGGATAGATAGATACAAAGGAAGGAAGGAAGATGGAAGAAACAGGAAGAAATACAAAGGACAAGAAGAAATAATGAAACTTAGTACAGATGACGACCGAGACAGAGCACAACTGGAAATATTTCGTCCGCATTTAAAACCACACGAGTGAACTTCTCAGGCAACGTCACTGACAGAAACATGGAAATTGTGTAAAAGAATTAAGACAAACCTAGAGTACAAAATGTTAATTTAAAGTTTTTCCACATGAACCATAATTTTTATTAAACTACGTTTGATACATGGTACGTGCGAAATCGCGTCGTTCATTCCAGCTTCACGAAATGTATAACTCAGACGATAGCGATACAAGAAGATAAGAAAGATGTAATCACTCTCCGGGCAGGCAAGAGAATGAATGCGCTTCTGGCATTGTCGCTCTGCATGTTTCCCACCGCAATACCACATTCAAAAGATAAGCGACAGGAATAAAAGAAAATGTGCTGCAATAAAACTTTTGTGACATTTTGGGTTTTTTCATAGCTCAAAGAACAAGAGGCAAAGGTTATAAAAAACTCTCCATTTGCACTTAGATGGTTTTCGCACACGTGATGAAATCGACCAATTCACCCTCATAAAAGGGGTGGGTGACCAACCCCCTCGACAGAGATTTCTCTCCGCTTCATATTTTGTATTGAAAAGTCATAAGAAGTTCACGATATAAGGGAGCATAAAAGTGATGCCGCTCCGCCAAAACTCAACCCCTATTTCTGGTTATCAGAAAAGGGTTCTGATCTTGTAAAATATGTTCCTGTGGGTTCGACTGTAATATTTCTTTTCTTCTGATACGACTCAGCTACTCCCCGATCCTCTCTTCTCGTGGCGAGATGACTCACCAATCAAAGAAAATTCAGAATGAGACCAAAAGTGTGTGCATAGAAATGACTCCATGTGGAATCTGAGTTCGAATACAATCAGGAGAACGTTTCCGTTACGGCCGTATTCATAGACTTGTCGAGATCCTGTCAACTTACACCTTACCCTGGAGAAACAACATTGCATCCCATAAGATCTCTTGACTTATCACTAGGGCTCGGAAGTTGAGAAAAAATCATTTTTCTTCCTAGTGTCCGAAGACGAGGCCCAACTTAATATATGTTCATTTTGGGTCATTGTAGGCCAGAAAAAGGTGGGTTTTATTTGTTATTTTTGCCTTTTTCGGCGTTTTTTGGCTTATTGGTCCTTCTTTAGCCTTTTTTTAGGTCTTAACGGCTTTTTCTTGCAACTGCACCTCCTTTCGACTGCGTTTTTACTGCCCATTCTGAATTCGAATCATCATCAGTTCATCACCTCTTAAACATCGAAATATATTTGAACCATCCCTGAAACGAGAGAAAATCATTTTTGGACGACTGAAGCAGGTACGGGACAAGGTCCTATATAACCGTAACTTGTCTGGAAGGTCGCGCTGTAAGTGGCAACTTTCTCTTGTTTTGAAGCTTTCAGCACGGTGTATAAGACCAGACAGCACGCGCCTGCAAAGATATCAAGTCAGATACGTAGGTGCCGTGCATATTCATTAAATATGTAATTAAAACTGAAGTTATTAATTAATTTGGATCACATTTATACGTCCTTTTTTCCGTTTTTAGGTCTTTTTTGGGCAATTTATAGGTCTTCAACTTTCGAACCCGGCTCTCCCGCGTGACAGCCAGACGCCATACTGACTGCGACTCCATACAACAATTAATGATTAACCATGATTAATGCAGTAAGACTTGAAGCTTTCCTGGCCACGAATGATGAACAGATTCTCAATGAACATTTGTTTGTTTGCGATGAACATTCACAAACCACCTCCGAAGATCAGAAGCCTACTACGCAACCCCAAGGTTGAGTTAGGACTCAAAACACAGGGAATCAATCTACCGTATTACCTGCAAATTCGGGAAAGCATACATTGGGCAAACTGGTAGGACAATAGAACAGCGCTGTAAAGAACATCAAAGCTCCATCAAGTATTTCCACCCTGAAAAGTCGGGACTAGCAGAACATTCAATCAACGAGGGACATAGACCAGAATTCAGTAACGCAGAAACCACAGCCAAAACTTCAAACTACTGGGACCGTATTATCAAGGAAGCAATAGCCATTTATGAAGAAAAAGACAATCTTAATCGCGACACGGGGTTCGAACTGGACCCAGCTTGGTTAGCGTTAGTAAACCAGAAGCGCGCACCTAGCAGACGTGCCACCCGATTGGTCCGCCATCTTCACCGGGATCCCCCCTCGTCCGCGCGTTCGGGCCTTCCCGATGGCGCAGTGGTAGTGTCGTCGCCTTGTAATGAAGGGGTCCCGGGTTCGATACCCGGTGGAGGCACAAGTGGTTCGGATTCCACTTTAAACTGTAGGTCCAGTCCCGATTAGCCTTACTGTGCATAAAGTGGACTTAAAACACTAACTCAAACTCAAATCGTCCGCGCGTTCATTATATCCCCAGCGGTTAACAAAGGGAGCGGTGCTTTTTGTTAAAAGAAACACCCAAGCGGGCGGTTTTCTCTTGGAAGAAACTGGAGTAGGAAAGCGATGTTGCCAAATTGAAGGAAAGGGTAAAGAAAAAGAAAGAGAAACAAACAAATTAAAGAATATGTAAAGAGAAAAGAAATACAGATAAAGATTAAAAAGGACAATATTAATAAAGATAGGAAAGAGGCATATTATAAATCCTCATATTTACACTGAATATCCCTAATTTTTCTACTCGAAAAATATATTATTCAGAATATACATATATAGGAAACGTACCTTCACTCATCGTCATCGTCATCGCTGTCTCCCACGTGAATCACGAATCTACCCTGGTTACTATACTGGTTACTGGTTACTGTCGTGGTTAATATATTTTCTCTCAATTTTGATGGTGTGTTGAATACAGGACAACCAAAGCTGAGCATCAATTGTCTCTGTTCCATCACGCAACAGCTGGCATACACTGGCACTTAGAGTAGGAGATACATTGTTTTTCCTCACATATGATTTTAACTTGGCCCACACCAGTTCTATGGGATTAAACATGCAATGGTAGGGAGGGAGTCGCAACACTTCATGTCCACGTGAGGCTGCAAGCTCATCCACTACGTACTTTTTAGTAATGTTTGCCGATTTAATTATTTCTAATAAAAGGGCTTTTATAGGAACAGGTTTCGGTACTGGAATGTCGTGCCTCTCCATGAAGGAAATAATATCCTGCAGTTTTGTCTTCATAGTTGGGATTTTCACTAGCAACCTCGAGTGGTAACTTGCATTATCGCAAATTATGATACACTTCTTATCACTTGGCAAATTTGACAGCATATTATTGGAAAACCAATTTTCAAACACTTGTCCGGTCATTTCGTCGTTACTATCAGCTTTACAATCTCCAATGTTCTTAGCTGAAAGATACAAACAATTTGGGACCCACCCCTCACTGCTCCCAGCATGGAGCACCATGATGCGTTTTCCTCGTGCTGACGGCGACTTCAAAATACAGTTGCAAGTATCATCGTACCACCCTTTTTTGACGACGTCGTGAGTGTCGAACCAAGTTTCATCTAAATAAACAATCTGGCAGCCTTCTGATCTCAACTTGTTGAGTTTGTGAAGGTAACGATACCGCCAAGCAACAATTCTTGTCGACTCCATTATTGCATTTCTTTTCTTCAGCCGACGAAAAGAAAAACCAAGTTTCTTCAGAAGCTCTCGAAGCGTCGTTTGTTTGTAAGGGAAGTCTGATATTAGTTTCAGTTGCGTTAATAATTCACAGACACTTGGTGCGCGTCCTTTAGAAAAAAAATTGTAAATCTCTCATTCTCTCTTCTAACAAAATCGCAAACAAACTCGTCCACTTTATGATTTTTTTTCTTTTTATTACCAGGCTTCTTTGGTGTAACTGGGCATCTTTCTGTGATCTTTCGCACTGTTTTCCTGTCTAATTTCAAAATATTTGCTGTCTCCGATATTGGTCCTCTTCCTGAATTATTCCTGGAGACATATTCGTGCACACTGCATACAAATTCTTGAGCTTGCTTGTTCAGAATTTTCTTTCTTTCACTCAGCACTCTGGAACTGCCGCTGCTAGTACTTGGCTGGGGGTCACTTTCGTCAGTTAAATTCTCCTGCGCAACAACGTTTGCTAAAGGAACTTGGTTTGCAACCCACTGTCTCCACATGCTAATAACAAAACCAAAGTCTAATAAAAAAACTAAAAGCACAACACTATAACAAAGCAACAACACAGCACCATAACACAACAAAGAAATAACACAACACAACACATCTAGTTAAGAAAATCAACCCCGCACGCGGTTATGGCGCAAAAATAACGAGAGGCTCACGCACCCGCCTGCTCCGCCTTGCAACTACAAGAAATGTAAAGAAAATGTGGCAACAACGTCTGGGTGCACGCGCTTATCGGGAGCGGTCTGGCTATTGTTGGCTATTGTTTCCAGTGTTAAGTTTTATCAAAGGGTTGCCGATGGGGATATAATGAACGCGCGGACTTTGATTCTCAACAACGACAATTCTCTGTGACTATGCATACGGTGTGAAAGATCTTGAAGTTTATGAATGCAATAGAAGTACCTTGGCCAAATATGTGCAAGAAAACGACATTTAGTGAAAAAATATATGCAAGGTAAGGGTATTTAGTGATAGAATACGTACGTATATGCAGCAAAATGACACTGTGATAAAATTTATGACGAAAAATGACATTGAATGAATATAATAAATTTAAGGAGCGTTAATATTTTATACATGGAGCCACGAAAATTGTTTTTGGGTTTACGATATTTTAAATGACGAGTAAAGTCTAAATTAAGCCTGCATAGTGTAAATGACTAGTTTTGTTAAACAATTATTCAAGGTTAATAACAGAAGAGAACTCTTAAGTGTTTGCACACAGGAAAATACCACCGTATGGCTGCCGTATTTGGTAAGAGATTCTATACAATTAGAATTAGGCACTCCGTTTATTCTATATTTTCTTCTCATGCACCTGTTGCGAAGTTGTAGCTTTAACACGGTGCGAAGCCGGAGGTCCCAGATTCGAATCCTGGTTAAGGCATGGATTTAGTCGCTTACGTATCTCTTGGACTTATCACGATGATGAGAATGGATAGTCAGCTGATAAAATTGATCATGAAACAAATATACAGGATGTCCCAATTATAACTACACAAAACCAGACTTTTGTATGCCTTAAACTATAGGTTACATCTTAAATGAATCTAATATGCCACATCGTTAATGCAAACTCTTAACGTCTCTCATCGTGGCTATTAACACAAAGATGTAGTGAAGAAACCTTACAATGTAGTGTCCTACCTAGTTCAATTTTCCGACACCAGGTTAAATGTGACGCTGTAATGACTATTGAAAAACATAAGTGATTTAGCTGTTATTAATTAGAAAGACATTTGTTAGTGGCTGGAAGTTGCGAAAAAATAATATCTCGTTTATTGCAAGATTGCAAGGTAAAGGCAAATCCATAACCAATTGAAGCATTTTACGTCATTATTACAACCCATCATAGAAGTACAGCGCCACATTTCAACTTGGTGGCGGAAAATTGAACTATTTTTATCGCCATCCTCTTTCCCATGGTCTGCATAGTGGATTCACCCAATTTCAGAGTTCTACGATGCCTCAACAGGATACAGTGCGTTCTAAGTTGGGTAACTTTAATTCTGACCACCCGGTACAAGAAATGTAATGCTATATTTCATCTCCTCGTCACTATCTCAGAGCCACTTCACAATGATACATGTTTTCAACACTTTCCTCCCGTCCTGCAACTTGGCAGTGTATCGTGCCATCTTTATGGGAAGGGAGCTGGCTGCAGAGCTTTAAACAGATCCGCCAGAGGGGAGGGAAGAGACACGAACGACGTAAACAAACCATTTCGTTCTAACAAAATCGATTGTGAATCGATTTGTTTTTGTTGGCTGAGTTTCCTTCTCGACATAGCTCCTCAAGCTTCAACTTAAGCACACACACACAGAAAGAGTAGTATCTTTGTTCACTCTCACACTCTCGTTTCAAAAAAGAGGAGGGGGTGGTAGGAAAATGAAGTCATCCTTGTCCCGTCACTTGGGCTAACTGCATGTAAGGTTTAGGTTCCTCATAAATCTCCTGTAGGAAATTATCCATAAAAGTGTTTACTGGCAATTCGCATCATGTCTGAAGCGAGGGGAAAAAGGACGTGAAGCGAAAAAAGGATTGTAATGATCACAAGTTGGACTCGAATATGTAACTCGAGTATATACTTGAGATGCAAAGCAGTGACGTAATTAAGGAGATATTCATGAGACCTTTCACGTCCACATTTGTACAACGCTGATCCTGTTCCTAATATTGCCATACTTCCGTCTTGAAGACTTTGTTTCATACTTTAACTCCAGATGTCACTGCAATATCTCCGTCGCTTACAGGCGTTTTACGGCTTGAATTGGCAAACTAACTATTGGCTGATTGACTGCTTTTAATTAAGTTTCCTTGCCCTGACTTATTTGAAGTTGTTGATTTTTGGCACTCATCTTGCAGTTTTGTTGTTGTAACCTCTGCACCTGACGCTTTAAGGCTATCTGAAACTGATTTTTTTGTCCTTACAAGGGCCAAGGGTGTATGGTCATTGCAAGAGCCGACAGTCTTTTGACTTCGTTGTTTTTCAATATATTGTCTATGAGATTGACAGCCTGAGATTGAGATGATTTTTTTATTGATATGGGTACCTGACGTAAAGTAATTCTAAACCATAAACCATCACAAGGATTATAAACAATAGTTATTTGAGAATTTAATACAGCTTTTATATTATTGAATGCATTCCAAAATATTAATTGATACAGTAATACTCTACATTTACAAACCACAATAACAAGAGCAATAACTACGGTTTAAAAACAAACGAGAGGGAAACAATAGGCGGGTGATTGCAGTGACACCTACAGTTAAAATATGAAATAAAGTGTTCAAGACAGAACTATGGCAAGATTTGTTAATTCATTAAGTCATTAACAGGTCCCGAGAATGACCAGTGGGGGGAGACCATGCAGGCCCACAGCCAGAAATGTTAGGATTAGCATATTTCACATGAAGAAACCTGTTGCTTGTGCGTGGAATATAACATGTTAAAACTATGATAATTCAGAATTAGTAATGGAAACATTTTAGAATGTAGAAGGTCATATAAAATCTGCATATCCTGAAATTAAGAGTTAATGTTGTAAAGTACGATTTTGTATATTAATTAATTAGAACAATCACCAAATGTCACAATAAGAGTTACTAAATTAAAATTTTACACGTGAGCTCGAGACCCTTAACTATTGTTAATGCATGGGACACAAAGAAACTCTTGATATTGCTTGCACCCAGGCGACATCTGTTGAGTAAAAAGGCACGTAAGGCCTGAATGACGAGCTACTAGCGACAACCTTAGCAACTTCGGAGCTATATGTTAACAGCACAAACCAGACCTGCCTAACCTATCCACGTGGACATGTAATAGCAGAAATAAGCTCGTAAATAGGTTAGGAAGCTTACGTTTTGTTCATTTAAGTTAATATAAGCATACGTGGATAAGTTAGTTGGTTCAGGTTTGGTGCTGTTTGCGCTAGGACTGTCGCCAGAAAGTGTCATTCACAACCATTGCATTTCGTTAGCATGCGTAGTTCGAGGATCACCATTGACCACTGGTGTTCATTGTAGAATTGGTGAGGCAAATGCGGCTACTAACTGCCTCAGAGGTTCTTTTCTTTTTTTTAGTTTTGTTTTATTGAAATTTGTTTGCATTTCGTAATAAGAAAATAACAAAACCGTACTCATCTATAAATTGGTAGGAAACTGATGAACTGAATAGTACTTACCAACTGCAAAGCACGCAACACAGTACAGATATGTTTCGACTCACCTGAAAGTAGAAAATATATATATTTATTTTTTGCAGTTAAACCAACTTCAACTACCGAAATGTTACCAGAACATTATTATCATTAAAACATTTGTATTAATTAGATTCAATCAAAACCATGTAAACTAAAGTTTACCACTCTTCTTACGATGTCCTCAGAGATAGGATAAATTTGATAATAAAACTACATTTGACATAATAACATCCTGTCTGTATTGAAGTTTAAACGTTTATATGTTTCATCAATGACAACACCGAAGGTTCGAGGCAGAGTTACTGCCTGTCGACCAATCAGACCTTCAGAAAACAAAACTATGTAAATGCTCTCGTAGCCTAAACATGCATTGTTTTGATTTGGGGCATACTAAATATGGCTGCTACCTTAGAAAATATTCTAGCACCCTCTTTGCTTCCTCGCCCACCTCCCTCCGGGGTCGTTACCATGTTTGATACGAAAGATCAAATGTAACATGTGACGTCATGTACTTGTTTGTGCATCTCTGATAACCTCAGAGACCTCAGAGACAAAGATAACCTATTATGAAAGCAGCATTTAGTTTCCCCTGGAAAATATGTTTCAAGGATAAGAGCCACATTATAAAATATTTTCCATGGACTTCGTAGAATGTAACAATAGAAAAATTATGAGTCTGTCTGTTTACGGGAGTCAACTTTTATATATGTCTTTAACATTCGAAATCTCTATAACAACTAAAGTTATAAATCTGTAATTTGAAATTCTAACATAAATTACTAACTTCATGTTTCTAATGGACATTTTGTTTGGTCCATCCATCAGCAATCAATAGACATTTGATCGTTCGATTGTTGGGAACTGATAAATATTATCAGTTCAATAGAGCAATCGAACGATTAAATGCCTATTTATTACTGATAACTAACAACAACCAAAAACTATTTATAACGACATAAATGAAGTGGGTTTGTGAGTACTTTGAGAGTGAGCTTTGTGAGAATATATAAAGGGTGTTCCGTATAGAACGCCGAATTTGAATCGAGTGCTATTGTTTTGTTTCGAGATTGGCAGAACTGTTCTTACCAATGTTGGTATATGTTGCCATGCCGATTAATGTAGCCTCAATTGTTTTGACTCGTTCGTTGTGGTTACGATATGGAACAGTTTACGATTGAGCAACGTGTTCTCATTGTGAAGACATTTTACCAAAGTGGTTGGCAAGGTCATGTGATCTTACACCCTGTGATTTCTTCTTATGGGGGTTTGTGAAATCACAGGTGTACGCCAACAAACAACGAATCCTTTTGGAACTGAAGGAGGAAATCATACGGCTGACAGACATCTGCGAGAGGGTTATCAATAATTTTGTGGAGCGTATAAATGCATGCAGACTCAGTACGGGTGGACATATGCCTGACATTGTCTTTCATACGTAAATGGGAGATGTTACTGCTTACATATATGTGAAATATAACTATTTTCATGATATTTCCTCTATTTTTATTTAATTTTCTAATTCGGAATCCTATACGGAACATCCTATAGTATAACCAATAAAATATTGATCTGCAAGTTTCTGATTAATACCCATTGGACATGTGCAGTAAACGCAGCTCCAACTTGCTTGTATAATACGTAAAATAATAAAAATAACATAAACCGTTAAAACATAACATAATAGTAAAATACAACCATATCAAGAAAGGACCACACAATGGTTTTCGTAACTAAGATTCATTTTCTCATCAAATTCGATCACGAGAAAATTGTGATTTCGAGTATTTTCCGCACCAACCGTAGACGTTGAGGTTGTTCAGAATTAAAATAAACAGAAAAATAACTTGATCAAAAAATGCTTTTGACATCAAGGGAGAGAGATGTTAAAAAATGTGCAAATATCTAAATCTATTATAATAGTAGTCGTGCGTCATCTATCCTTAAGTTTAGGAGACGAGAAATGTCAGTTGTAAATGTTGTACAAGAAAACTAACTTTCTTTTACCTGCTTCATACACTATGCTTACATCAGAATTAACTGCGGCATAAAAAGAAAAATGGTTTTAGATTATCTATTTATTTTAATATAGCTATAGCATAATAAATCTGTTTTAAAGTATGATGCAACGATTTTTCTGTCTACTTAAACTGAATACATTAAATAATGAATTATGGAAACACTAACTCAACATGAGATCTTTGAGCTTTGGGCTGTTTTAGAAATGGCTTGCTGGAAACTAGAAAAAAATTCTCTGAAAGTGATATTATTATCATTTTCAAATCTTCGATTTTTTTTCCCCAGAGAAAAAATTCTGCAGAAGTTACCTCTCAAATCGCTGAGTTACTTTCAGAAGTCACCTGACTGATAACTAAAGAGAGAACTAATGATCAAACAAAGAGTGACGTTTCTCAAATCTTCGAGTTATGCTCGGAAATTTTCTTTCTGAGAACCGGAGACAATTTCTACTGAAACTGAGAGCGGAATTATTTCTGAAATCTTGGAGTTACGATCAGGAATCACTTGACTGATAACTAGAGAGAATTCCTACTGAAACTGAGAATGACATTCTTTAATTAATCTTTGAGTTACGCTCAGGAGTTGTCTTATTGAAACGAGAGAATTAGTATTGAAACTGTGAAACTGAGAATGACGTTATTTCTCAAATCTTTGAGTTAGGTCCAGGAGTTGTCTTATTGATAACTTGAGAGAATTCCTATTGAAACTGTGAGTGACGTTATTTTTCAAATCTTTGAGTTACGCTCAGGAGTTGTCTTATTGATAACTTGAGAGAATTCCTATTGAAACTGTGAGTGACGTTATTTCTCATATCTTTGAGTTACGCTCAGGAGTTGTCTTATTGATAACTTAAGAGTATTTCTATTGAAACTGTAAGTGACGTTATTTCTCAAATCTTTTAGTTACGCTCAGGAGTTGTCTTATTGATAACTTAAGAGAATTCCTGTTGAAACTGTGAGTGACGTTATTTTTCAAATCCTCGAGTTACGCTCAGGAGTTGTCTTATTGATAACTAGAGAGAATTCCTATTGAAACTGTGAGTGACGTTATTTCTCAAATCTTTGAGTTACGCTCAGGAGTTGTCTTATTGATAACTTAAGAGAATTTCTATTGAATCTGTAAGTGACGTTATTTCTCAAATCTTTTAGTTACGCTCAGGAGTTGTCTTACTGATAACTAAAGATAATTCCTATTGAAACTGTGAAATTGTGAGTGACGTTATTTTTCAAATCTTGGAGTTCTTATCAGTAGTGTCTTGGCAGTCAATCTTGAGGCATGTATGTTCAGGAAAACACATGGAAGGCAAAAATATTTTTGATTTGATGTTTGTTTTCCATCATTGAAATTCAATCTCTAAATGCCAAATGTTTCAGTAAAGTTGATTTTATGAACAGTCAGCAGTGCTTCCTCGATGGAAACTGGGTTCAATGCGAGGTCCGGTTCTAACATAAATAATGGTTGAACGGAAGGAAATGTGGAGATAGAAAGGGGGAAGGGGTGAAGCAGAGCATGGCTCCCTCCCACGTCATCTCCCAAATACACACCCAGCATCCCATCCTTACCCATATTACCCAGCAATCGGTACGTCTTCCTCCCATCTCACATTCCAAAACCCAAAACTGGGCATTCAGTTTCTCCGGCCATTGAGCTCGAAAGCGAGCCTCCATGTTTTCATTGCGTTTTCCTGGTATCTGTGTAATTCCTATCCCATGATGGTTGATGCGAGTAGTGAAGAGCTACTGTTTCGTAAGGGAGATGCGTGTGAATTAGGGTACGCATGGTGCGTACGCGTGGATGGTGGATGGGGGTGGGGGGTGTTTGCTCTACCATTCCGAGGCCGCTGAGGAAAATCTGACAGAGAGAAGAAGGCAAAGAGGAGGAAAACGGGATGTAATAACTGAGCTGGGGTGGGAGGCAGGGAACAGTGATGGGTAGTGATGCATGCTTCACCTGATGGTGACGGAACAGAGAGATTCCTGATGAACGATGCTCTCCCATCGTTCCATATTCACGAGCCACTGGACATTTTATGCAGGAAAAAAAGAGGATGAAAATAAGTGATGGCAAAGAGAGAAAAGAGGGGTGGGGTAGATGCAATCATGAAACAGGAAATAGATGAACTTTAATTTCTAGGTTAAATCCATACCCTGCTTCCTTTTTATAGCCATTTTCATGGTGGCAATAGGAACACTTTTGAAACAAACATGCTTATATGTGATTGTAAAGTCCGTTTTTACTTCAACCCATTAACGACATCATGATATATCTTTCCCTCTATTCTGTTTAGATTCCTCTACGTCGCCTTCCAACTCTTGATTTAAGCGAGACGTTGTTGAATTTGACGATGAGACATACCACATCTATGACTTGCCTAGCCCAGGATTCGAACCTGGAGCTTCTGTCTTCATTGCACGTTATTCTGACCACCATGCCATGGGGGCCAGCAACCTCACGACATGTTAGGGTCAGTGGTGCAAAGAATAAACTACCTACTATCAAATTTAATCATCTTTTCACTCTCAGCAAGTCATTGATGTCGACATATGAGGGGAAAAATTAACAGCTGGAGAGAAAGCGGTACTGAAATATTGATTATATATCTATTCTATGTGTGTGTGTGTGTGTGTGTGGGTGGGTGGGTGTACAAATTTCATATAATATGGTCAGAAATTGAAACCAATAATCAATTAATAAGGTGGTGGGTCATCAGTCTCATATTTATTTCAATGTTGTGTTACATCGTTCGGTATTATTCATGAAATGTTTCATTCCAATCAAGATTACTCGACATACCGGGGAACTGATAAAACAGCTAGTTTTTATAAATGGCAATTGAATACTAATGGCCTCCACGATTGTGTAGTGGTAACGTTGTTGCCTTCTAATCAAGCGGTTCCAGCTTCGATCCTTGCTGGACGTACATTGTGTAGTGGTTAGAATTCCCCTTGAACTGTATCCGGACTCCGTGGTTAGCATACCGTGCTACACAGACAGGGGCCCGGGGTTCGAACCATGGCTGGATCATGGGTGCTCTTTGGGAGTGTAAAATAAACCAAATCAACCAATCAATCAAACTTTAAAATGTAGCTTATCTTAGCATAAAAGAGACTTAAAATGAACGTTGAGTTGAGTTGGTGTTTTAAGTCCACTTTAAGCAGAGTAAGGATAATCAGGAATGAACCTACAGTTTAAAGTGGACCTCCACCGGGTATCGAACCCGGGACCCCTTGATTACAAGGCAACGAAGCTACCACTGCGTCATCGGAGAAGCCTTTAAAATATACATTATTAGCCTACATCTTCAAGTCAATCGTGAAGATGAAGATGAACCAAAAACGGAATTCAAATTCATGACACATAGCATTCCATCGCGTTGGAAAACGCTTAAAAACTAGCAAGGAAGAAAAAATTCTTGTGTATTGTAATTCTACAAGTTACATTTCAGGTGCGGAACACGATTCTAGCTACAAAGACCCACAATGCAAGAATGAGTGTTTGCCCATATTTCAAGAATACATTACAACAAAACGTACTGCATCTACATAAGTCGAACGTGTGTATCATTCGAAATACCTTTGCAAACTTCCGGAAAGGTCGAAGCTTAGACGGAAGAGACTCGCTTTTCCGGAAGTTTGTAGGCTCTCTTCTCATCCAAATTCTCTTCCGGTGCGCTTTGATTTACGATCCTGCAGAGATTCATCTTTCCGATTATAAACTATGCATGATTCACCCGAGGAGCCATTTATCACGCCCCTTTCTTTCCACACCTGCTCCAGAGGTTTACCATTTCTTTGTCTTCAGGATTTCTCCCTCTGCCTCCCCCTTCTCCTTCCCAGTCATCCTCTCTTTCTGCGGTTTGACTCTTGGACTTACAGGGAGGGAATTGCAATTTGGAAGGCCTAATGCGGAGTAATTGATGATTGTAAATCTGACTGCTGATTGAGTAATAAATTATATGACAATGCGTGCTCGTTGCTTGAACGTTCAGCATCTGCTTCTGTTAAAGTTATGTCGAATTTCATGTTCTGCAAAATCATAGCCAATGTTCGTAGACTGGTTGATTTATTAGGTTAGTAGAGACGAGACGGTGGGAATATACTAGCGCCAAGGTATCTGTGTCTCGGAAAATATGCGAACTACAGACTTCGACGGTAGTGCCATTGTTTCAAGGCCTAAACTGCAGATATGGTGGCAGATCAGTATGATGGAAACAAAGTGCAGCAATTGTTTGCGATCTTCATTTAAGGTACCATCTCCGCATCCGTTTGGAGTGACTGAGGAGAAGCCTATTTGACAGATGTAGGCTACTCGTTGTGTAACTATGACCCACGGAATACCAGTACGTCAACGTGTCTACTAAACCAGATTCTATCTATTTCCTACCAGTAAGAAATAAATAAAAAACAAATGCAGTGTTACACGAAATAAAAATAAAACAATCAATTTCACTACAAATAAGGAGGATTCCTATGCACAGAACCCAAAATGTGTCACCACAACTGACACAAATACACAAATATGTTGACTCTAGTAACATATTACAGTGCCTAAACCAATAAAGCATGTATGTACATTTTGCTGCATCAACATACGCATAGAAATTATCCCTGTAATGCACTAAAAATCCACAAATTGAAAATCATCTGATATTTTCTAGCGTTGCTACTGCGGTAGTGAATATTTTATCTTACTTGCTACTTACGTGGGATGCGATTTGTTTCCGTTCCGAAAACACCTAAATGTCAACCAATCTACTTCCACGTAGTACACCATGTTGCAAACTAGCAAGGCTCGAGCGTGTGAACTCACAGCCAGTATAATTCTCCGTGGAGCTTATGTTCTGTGTTGTCCGTGTATGTTTGTGATTGTACATTCATCCATATTATCTCGTCACTATTCATCCTCACATTCGCGATTAGCCATAAGTGGTAGAGAAGCAAAGTAACACAAAGCAAATTAATTTATTAAAATCTGTCTCAGATTCAAGGGAAGCATCTCCCTTCGTACACTAAACCATATGCAACTTAGTTGCCACCAAAAGTGGTGGTAACAGGATACTCCTTTTGGTGTTAATGCGGACTTGACGTTATTTAACACCATCTTTGGGGGTCTTGTTAGACCAAAGGGTGGGCGAAGTAGGCGGCCTCCCGGGGCCATCCATCGCACGGGTTTGATACGAAAAATATAATAAATACAAATGATAGAAAAAATGGAAAACGCTAATTTTTGTGGGCAATCAAATTTAAACATTCTGATTTTATATAGCATTCAATTCTATTTAAACGTTATAATATCAATGAATACGTCAAATCAGGCGGGCCTAAGCCTAAGGGTGCCCGAAAAAAAGTAAAAACTATTGTCGTATTTCTCAAGTGAAACATTTACGCAAAAATTTACGATACCTTGCTTGGAAATTTTTACCCATTTATTATCTTCTTGAATAAAAGTAGTTTTGTCTTGCCTTTTCTTATTTTACTGGACCCTGCACTACCGAATTTTATGTGCTAATAATGAAGCACCTCCAACTGCCACGAAGCAAGGATCGGGCATTTAAAAGCTTCCGTCGTTTTAAACTTTGGGACGGCATGGATATATATGCAGTTCTTTACTTCCTATATCTTCAGATTTTACCTCCCGGAACACAGAGAAAGACATTTTTAGGCTGATTAAATTATTAAATACCATTTTCGTCAGTAATGTATTATTACTATTATTTAAATATGAAAAGTTGCTGACGTATCCCTGAAGATTTTGTAACGATTTGCAATGAGATTTCAAATTTAAAGAACGGATGGGGCCTCCCGATATGTTGCAACGCCACTGGTTACACCAATTAGGGTGTTATACCACTTTTGGTGGTAACTCATTTATATCTTATTTTCTTTTAGAATGTAGCATAGTAAGAGAAATCGTTGAAACTCCTTATCTTCAGAGAAGCTATGACAGGGTACCATCATAAGACAGTACGTAAGGATTATGCACCACATTTTCTTGCAGGATAGTTAGTCCATTTGGGTTGGTTCATTCTCATACAAGAAAAATGAGTAGCACTTGGTCATTACCATTATGAACAGTATTAACTGATCCTGATTTCAATGAGTGCAAGATAAACATGAACAAAATATATCTTTCATCTGGATGCTTCATTTGTAATGCCCCATCGGCAAATTCTGGGGAAAGGGGGGGGGGGGCGAGCCCTTCATGTCAATTCGTTTTACGTGTTACTCGCCCACTTTTCTTTTTTTCGTTTACGGGGGACTGACATCTGTCACTTGCAGCTTGTTTTAGCTCAGCGAGAGATCAGAAATGGGAATCGCTCTGTAGAGATTTTTATTTGACTGGTAGCTTTATTTTACTAACGAAATGGGGAGCGCACGTGGCCAAATTTCCGATCTTGCTAAATCAATTTTGCGAGGGGTGTGACACAGAGATTGTGCACGGGATAGTCAAGATTCTGAGGGTGTTCCCTTCTCTCTTGTTTTTTTCTCAATCAGTGTAGTCTTACTTTATCTCGAAAGTATGATTCAGTTACTCTTTCACCCTACAATAACGGGATTGATTGAGTTGGTGTTGCAAGTGCACTTTATGAACAGTACGGTTAATCGGGACCGGACCCACAGTTTAAAGTGGGATCCGAACCACTATGTGCTTCCACCGGGTATCGAACACGGGATCCCTTGATTACAAGGTGACGACGCTACTAAATTATGGGGTTCCTAGTTCGCGAACACTACTCCTCGGATGCTGAGTGCTGGAGTCACAACCTCGACAACGGGAGTCCCAGGTTCGAGTTGCGGCGCGGTCATGCATGTTTCTTAATCAATTTCTGCCAAACGTGGTGGAGTGGTGAAATGTGTGCGTAGCTAACCCAGTAAGGATTGTATCTGCTACTTGTTATGTATCTTCACTGATTTACAACAAACACGCACTAAACTATGTTCAAATATAATCAACTGTTTTGTTAAACTCCATATGTCTTTACATAGCGTAATCATGTCCTACACTGCACTAAGCAACTATGGTCTTGCCTTTCCGTTTTATCAGATTAACATAGCACAATGAACATACTGTGCAACGTCCACCCACGCAGTGTTCAGCACCACGGCGCAGGAGTACTGGTACTGGCTGCGTTCAACACGCTAAACACTGCAGTTGGATGGTCGGCAAAAGTTACCCATATGTGCTAACTGATTCAGTCGTAGTACAAGGACTCAGAAATATCTCAGGGCTTGCTAGGTGTAAAGAAAGACTAAACCAGGTTTATACATATATATGTAACAGTTTATTATAATCGTATCACAAATATGTCCTTTAGCACACTTACTCAAGTGTCTTTACCTTTACCCTTACCACTCACTTGCATCAACAAATTGAACAGTATAAATGACAATCAAAATGGCTAACCATCTCATGTCATAAACATTCACACTGTACTCAGAATTTGAACTCCAGGCCTTTCTGCCAAGTACTTACTGATTTCAAAGAGTGCTTCTCGCTGAGCTAATTTACATTTTTTTTCATTTCACATTCCACTTTTCTGGTTTTTGACCTTTAATTATCATGTCCCAATAATTGATAACATTTACCAAATACAACGTCCACGCAGGGTCTAATCCTGAGCTAAGTTCCTCAACGTAGAGGTGGACCCGTTAACATTTACAGAATACAGCGACCACGTAGGGTCAAATAAAAATAAGCGAAACTAATAACCGTAGAGGTGGATCCGTTAACACATTTAAACATTTATCATGCATTATTCATCCATACCTTCCCAACAAAACACAATACTGCGACTTCGCAGGGCTGTTAAATGTGGCGACCTCGCAGGGTCGTTACAACTGAAAGAAAAACCTTGTAAGCAATATCACACCTGAGACTCAAACACAGGAGTCTTAACGGCAACACAATGGAGAAGGCATCCAGAGTATGACAGATGCGACAGACTTAAAGTGGATAACGTGTGCAAAGTCGTTAGAAACACATATATTGTTCTCATTGCTTACACGATGGATGACCGGAAAAAGTTACCTAGGGAAGTGAAAATTTTGTAATCTCAAATTTTGCCACATAGCCAGATCTTTTATTTCCCTTGAATAGTTCAACAAATAAACCCAACTATTTTCCTCTATCCAACCCTCTTGTAAAGCATTTTAGTCTAGAAACATGAAATCAGCATATGTATGTAAGGCATATTGGGGTGGGGGGGGGACCAAGAGAAGCAAAGGGAGCACAGCGCAGTATTTTGTCTGTGAACGGCAATTTACATTCATCGTGCGTTAAAACCAGCAATAACCGCTTCTATTTTTGAGATTACGTGGATTGTATTTCAGTCTTGCAATTCCGAGCACGAGATTTTTGAATGCTTGAAAGGGGGAGAGAAAAAGAGAATTGTCAGAGAGGATATGGTCGTGTGTGTTGAGAATAGAGATTCGAACATGAAAGGGAAAGAATGAATACAATCTGTTTATGGCTATTTAGATGCGTATAATGGCATCTACTTTGAACTTTACTCAAGCATGTAGTTTATTTAGTAGGGAAATATACGAAAAAAAAATATTTTCTGTATTTGACTAAGAAAGATCTCAAACTCTGAGAGGAACAAAGAGCTGCCATATTTCCAGTTCTATAATGGCTATTTCAGAAGTGAGAAATAATTAGCTTGCATTATCCATTGTCTTGTGCTTCTATTGCATTCCTGGTCCGAGGTTCGAATTCTGCCCTTAGCATAGGTGTTCTTTGCGAGTGCCCTTCATCAATTTAAACATATCATCACTCCTTCTCATCGTCGCGATCAAATCAAATCCAATTATAACACTACATTTCTGGAGAGCGCCTCTTTTGTCTGAAGGTGAACCAATTCCTTTTTGCCGATGGTGAGGATGGAACATGCGACAGACTTTTGACTTTACTACAAATCCAGGGTGCTACTCAACTACTCCACGGTGCGAATGATTGTTTGTCGTAGGTTGGATCCCAGCCATTATTCACTCAAAGACGAGAAGACGTGCCTTCCCCGGGATCCAATCCCGGCCGGAGCATGGCTGTTCGTTGCGAGTACCCCTTCTATCAATTTAATGTTATCACCGCTCACCCTAATAGTCGCGATTAGACTAAAGCGATAGAAGAGGAACGTTAAATAAACAAAAACCAATCAAAAGATGTGTTCTCTTGAAAGTATTACTGGTAGAAGCACTGGCCAATGGATAAAGTTCAATTAACATTGAATGCTAATAAAGAACCTTTGTAAGTAACATTCAGAGTAGTATTGGTTATTCCTCTTTCTTAGGCAAGTTTCTTTTTGCCAGACCTCGTCAGATGTCTGACAGAATTACAATCCTCTTGGTTACCGTTCAGTTATGACTCTTTTGATTGGCGCCGGTCCCCGTGGCTGAGTGGTTAGCATCGCGCTACGACGCCAGGGGTCCCGGGATAGAGTTCCAGCCTGGACATGGATGTCTGTGAGTGTCCATTCATCAATTTCATCACATCTTCAGTCATCCCCATCTTCGCAAATTAGCCAAAAGTGGCACAAAAGCGAAGTAAAAATTAAGCAAATCAATCAATCAATCTTTTGATTGGCTGCCGTTTACTGGCCTTTTCTTCGTCTTTTTTTTTACGGATAACCGAAGAAAGACGTTTCTATAAGCAGATTTCAACTGCAATACCAGTTCCATCCTAAAGATGGCTTCGCAGCACTATCTTGTCGGACGGAATGCTTGTGGTTTTTTATCTTCTTGTTATCTGTAATTCCAACTTGCAACTGTTTACTTCATAGCAATAATTAGATCAAAAAGATCATGCTATTGTTGGATTGTATATGTGCTAGTATGACGTGTACTGTAAAAGTTCTTGCATTCTTGCACCACTGCTTCACGCCTGAGCCTGTACCTTCAAGCATGGATGAAGTAGACCAATCCACGAAATGGTGAAACTAAATCACGCTCTAAAGAAACCAAACGCAGAAGTTTGGTCCGAAGACGATTCACATTTCTTCCCTTCCCGGTGCTGGCCCACTTAGCGTCAGTGGTTATATTGACTCTCACGAGAACGTCAGAATTAACGCGTTTAGTTTGTCCATAAATAACATGGACTTACATTGAGCGGACGGGGGATACGTTCGATTAGGATTGCCTGAAGAGGCTGAGTATGTGAAGGAGCAGAGGGGAATCCGATTTCTGTCCAGACAGAAACTTTCCGATCCAGTTACTCATTGATTTCATGTAGGAATGGATTTTATGCCCGTTTGGAGTTTCGAGGCAATTCACACTTCTCTCAAGAAGCCTGCGCAGTGTAAGTACTACACGAGGCAAAGATGTTACAAGATAATTTATGTGGGTTTCTGAAACTTTAAAGTGAAACAGAATTGCATTTACACTGACAACACACTACTGTTAAAGCGAAACGGACAGTGGTCTCAGGAGGTCCACACTACATTTTAGTAAACGTTTAACCTCAGTGGCAGTGGCGGCGAATGGGTTCCAAAACTGCGGGGGCAGCATAGTGTGGGGGGAAAATGTGGAAAAGGTGGGGTGGCAACTGCCAGCCTCCTAATCGCCGCTAGTGCTCAGTGGTGTTAAAAATGGTGTTGAATACATCCATTGACCTGTGGTTCTTTACTACCACTGATGCTAAACGTTGACCGAGATGTGATGTACACCTATTTGGGACGACTGTGTTTTATTTTAACAGTTAATTTCGGCTGGAAATTTTAATACAAACACATTACACAAAGTTCAGTAATTGTGATAAAATAATATAAGAAGACTTAATTATATTTGTTTCTGGTACATAATATAAGTCGTCATATATTTATATTATTACAACAAATAAAGAATGGAACAAGATATCAGTTTTTCTTGGACGATTATTCATATTATTTTATTCCCTTCGCTTATTAAACAATGGATTCCTTATACCTCGACTACCACAAATACTACGTTCCAAATAATTATAGCTATCTATCCAAAGCAATGAAGCCTTCGCGCGCAGTTAGAATTGACGAATTGCAATAAAGCGTCGATATTCTAAACTTAGCATGCAACAGCAACGAAACCTTGCTTCCTTGCATTAGAGTTGGAAACAGGGTTGCCAAATTTCTCTCTTCCGCCACGTCACCAATTCTCAAGTTAGCAATTGTGTTAAAATCGTGGTGTCTTAAAGTAATTGTTGGCAACGTTACTTTCATTGCAAAAAAAGTAACTTTTACAGTTACAGCTATTTACTTCTAAAAGTAGCTAGTTGAAGTATGAATTACTAAAAAAGTAACTGTTACTTTCAAACATTAAAGCCTCGAGTTCATTGGTGTTGAAAATGTATTACATTATGCACAGTAGCATGACTAGAAAACCTACACGTACCAAACATCCCTCCCTGTCCCTGCCACGTCCCCGAAACGAATTGACGGAATCCTTGATGCGTTTATTACGCCATGAATTCGCAATTTCCAGCTTTCATAACCTTGTTTTGAATAACAATAACAATCACTTGTTTCTAGGGGGCGTTCTTTTTCAGTTACGTTGCCATTGGATGCAAATTTGTTCGACATGCCTCTGCATGATTCGATTATGGCCTATTCAACGGGACTTCTCCGTTCGAAGTGCTCTCACTTTTTGATTTTATTGTCCGCCGACTATTATTTTCATGGTCTACCAAATGTTTGCTTTTTTGAAGTGTTACCACTCGAAATAAAATCAATTGCACTCAGAGAAAGCTAATTTTGATGTTGAACAGGGACGATGGCTGGTTTTACCGTGCCTGTTTATGAAGGAATATCGCAGGGCTGAAATATCAGTGGCGTACCAAAAGCGATTTTAACTTTTGTTTCGCTATTGTCTAGATCAGCGGTTCTTAAACTTTTTTATCATTGTACCCTTTAGTCGTAACTAAACGTCTAATGTACCCCCGCCCCATAAGTTTTCTCCGAATAGTGGATTTTGGGGATTCTTTTTGGCTGCTTGATTATTGGGGAGTTTGTGATATGTTAGAGGCGCGTATCTGCAATAGATCAAAATCGCATTCGGGCTGTATGTGGAAGGATGGTAAACAAAAAAAAAACATTAGAATCCTATGTTTATAATGTTATTGGGTGTTCCTAAGTTTATAATCTTTATGCTTAGTAACAAGAATTAAAATGTGAAACATTTAACCTAAGAAATATATTTTAAAAAAAATAATTTTCGTATATTTTTTCAGAGTAATCTTCTACATGTATGAAAATGGATGTATGTGTGTGTATATGTGTGTTTGTTCCAGCATAACTCTCGAACGCCTGGAGCGATTTCAACCAAACTTGGAACACATATCACTTGCAATCTCGAAAGAAATACTATAGGGGTAAGACATCCCTGGCACCCCTAGAGGTGGGGGTGGGAGAGGGTGACATTCAACAATAATCGAAAAAAGACCGATATTAGTGTGGAATCCATAGTTTTCGGGATCGCTAAGATGAATAGTGATACACCCAATGCCAATCAACTTCAAGACACCCCTGGCATCCCTAGGGACGGGGGTGGGAAGAGGGTGACATGTAAAACGACCGATATTAGTGTGGAATCCATAGTTTTTGGGGCCGTTGAGATGAATAGTGACACTCCCAATGCCGTTCAACTCCAAGTTCATTTTACACTATAGTTAGAATTCATTATTTTCCTGCCTAATAGAAGATTGGGACAAATAAATACCCGGGCAACGCCGGGCAATCAGCTAGTTGAAAATAATTAAGAGCAATAATAAGTTTGTAAACAAAATGTCAAGCACAATTTTGGAGTATTGTTGTAAATCCTCAGAGTTTCTAGTGAGAAGGATGTGTCTGCATAGCCTGACACAGTTTCTTAATATCAGTTTGTGCACTTGAAACTTTCAAGCGGAGATTCGTCCACAAATTTAATCCAGTCGTATTCGTGACGTTTTTACACTTTAACAAATGTTTGTGAGTTTTTGAATTGAAGAATGAAATGGGTAGAAATATCGAACGAGTATTTTACGAGTGACAAAAGCAGCCTTATTTTCCTTTTGAATGTTAAAACTATGAAGTCTGAAACATTGAACCCTGCTGTACACACCTACATCAGAAATGTTGTCGTGTTGCTATTCTCGACATTTCTCCTCAGAGCCGATCGCGTACCCTCTTCAAGTCATTCATGTACCCCTGGGGTACGCGTACCACAGTTTGATAACCACTGGTCTAGATATTCGCAATAGTTTCGTGGCTACGTAAGCCTATTTTCCACCACAGATATCTAGACAACAGCGAGAGCAAGCTACGCGAATGCTCTAGTAGGAATTCTAAGCAGATCTGATTTTTCAGAATTTGGAATATCATAGCGGTTGTTGGAAAGGAGAGGAAATATCGAAAACGACTTCTCTGGCGTTGGCCGTGTGTTAAGGGTTGACGGCGAATAGCTGTTACACAAGAATATCTTCGCCAGGGGTCCCTGGTTCGAATCCCAGCATGGGCATGGATGTTATTCGTGAGTGTCCCTTCATCAATTTCATCATATCATCACTCACCCTCATCTTCGCGATTTGCCAAAAGTGACAGAAAAGCAAAGAAAAGAGTAGTAAAATAAACCAAATAAATCAATCAACAAGAGTATATTTTTCTTCAGTAAGGTAGGAATTAACAAGATGCATGCCGTAAACTACTAACAGAATGATATTATTCCTTCCATATTAAATTGATTTGTTTGAATGTTTTATTTAACTTTGCTTTTCTGCTACTTTTGGTTAATCCAGGGTGGTCACTCTAGGACTATTAGGACTATGATAAAATTCAAGTATAATTTCGGGTCTTCAAGGTGAACGTTACAAAAATTCAAGGCTATAAGCAGAGATATTTTCTCTATTTGAACCTTAGGTAATATCGCCTTTCACCACCCTATATTAGCAATATAAAGGGTCTGTGTGATTCCAATGAATTCAAAAATTCTAATTCAATACAATTAAACGATATATATATATATATATATATATATATATATTTAAAATATAAAATTTAACGAACGGAGTTTACATTTGCAATTTCACATACTCAGACTTGAAATACATCTACAAAAACAAATGACAAATGTTACGGGATATACTAATCTACGAAAAACTGTAAATTGTATAAGAATTTCTAACTCAAATTTTAACTAATCAACTTCAATATATGTTATCTTGTAATAATCTTCCGTCTGTCAGACAGACTGTTCTGCCAAAGGACGCTAACAAAATAAACGGATTGAGAGAATTCTGTTCTATTTTCCACGCAACTTTCTTTTCCTTCCTAGATAAAAAATAGTAGCCAAACTGTTAAAAACCTACCTCAGAGCATTTATAAGTATGTATTAATTTAAAGGTATTTTGATTAATGAAAGTTGCAATTTTTCACGTCTACGGAGGAAAAATCACGCAGAATTCACGCACAATTCCCGGATCCAATAATTCACGCATAATGTCCGGAATTCAGAGAATTCCCGGTGATTAGACACCCTGTAATCGCAAGGATGAGGTTGAGTGACGTGATACTCACAATGAACAACCATGCGCAGTCCTGGTTACAAACCAGAGACCCCTGGCTCCTTAACACGCTGTGCCAACCACTCGGCCATAGAAGTCGGCAGATTAACTTTTAAGATTAGTTATCACTGCTCTTCAGCTTTTATTATCAGTACTTTAAAATGTTAAACTCATTAACTTTAAGGATCTAACCGATGGCGTAGTGGTAACGTGGTCAGCTTGTAATCAAGGAGTTTCAGGTTCGATACCCGGTGGAATCCCACTTTAAACTCTAAGTCAAGTCCCAATTAGCCTATCTACGCATGAAGTGGACTCAAACCTTCAAATAAACTTCATTAACTGGATACGCATCCACTGTATCATTTTAAGTGTTTAATATGTTAAATGTCTATGATGACATAATTTGTTTTGTTCAATTGGGTAGTGTGTTATGGTTATGGACTAACCTTAAAACATTTGATTGTGGGTTGTTAGGAGAGAGATATTATGAATGTTGCTGGATAATGGAATTGATTTTGGAAATGCGAATGTGTTAATTTGTGTAGTCAAGAACAATTATGATCTTAATACAATTTTGTTTGTAATAAAGAGTTTAATTGCGAGTGCAAGTGTAATATATTAACATTAACTGACATCTAAATATATTTTTGGTGTGAGAGAGTTAGTAAGGTTTACGTTAACATATCCTTATCTGATTTCCCACAACCTGAGGGCTTCATGGTAGGCTGATAAGTCTCATGCTCGCCGTCGAGGAATAAAAGTAAGTAGATCCATTGAGAATAAACCGGGGAACGTAACAAACTTTTAATTGATACGAATATTCTTCCGAGCAATATTCGGGTTCAGGTTCGAACCCGAGCCTGGTTGTTCTTTGTGAGTGTTCCTTCATAAATTTTATCATATTATGACTCATCCTCATCGTCATGATTAACCAAACGTGGCAGAGAAGCGACGTAAATGGATCAATGAATGAAACACCATTCTTTCAAGCAAGGGTGTTTTTTTAATGCCATTTGCTGAGCTTAACCGTAGTGAAATATTATTTCTATTCTCGTCCTTACCAACGAAGAAGGGAGAGATGACTTATCGCAGTTCGAGTAATAAAAAAAGTACACATTAAAAACTGAAAATTTTGCACTGGCGTCATATTTTATCAGTTCCCATGACAAAAAAGAAGCTAGAGTAAAAAAAAAACAAGTGACGCGTTATCTCTCGAGTACTAGGGGACAGAGCAGCTCACTTGTTGGTCCAAACTCCGCTCCGGCACATGACTCCACCGTGGCTTCTATTATTTGCTCCTGCAGACAGAATGCTCCCGGTACAATGCAACGTGTTCTCAACTTTCAGTCCGTCAGAGATAAGCTCCGAAGAGGATTGTGGGAAGGACAGGGTCCAGGGGCCGTCGACTGAATGGAACAGCAGTATTGGAGTTCATCGGAAGGGAAATGGAAAGCAAGAAAACAGAGAGAGGTGGGAGGGAAAGTTGGGGGAATGGATGATACCTTCTTGATGAAGGTTCATTGGAAGACAGGTTCTTGTTCATGCACTAAAGAGAGAATCGCTTTTAAAATAAACTATAACGGAAGAGAAATTGTATCTTCGCCAATATTTGTTTGCAAGTCTATTGTAGATGATTCACCTTGAAATATAGAAGAGTTACTTCGAAAAAGCACCTAAATTGAATCAAGAAAGATAAAACTTACGAAATACTCGTATGCATCTAAAATATTCACGTATATCGATTAGATGTACTTAATATTTCCTAAATTTGCTAGACTCATACTCCAGATGTTAAATATTCATGACAGATATTTCTCTTAACTTTTAACTACTGAAATTTGCCAATTTCAAGTGCTCCATAAGATGGTTTAATCTAGACATTTAGTCTTAAAATAGTAAATTGTTAGGATCTACTGTGTAGAGCCATCTACCGTCTTGAGATGCAAAACATTTGAACTTGATTGTAACGACTGTATATGAATTACTCTAATTTGCTCAAAAATTAAAACTTTAGTGTGTGGTTTGTTAGAAATTAATGCCAAATGGATATTTGCAAACGATTAATGAGGTATTAGAAAAAAATTGGCTGCGTCAGGGTCGGGAGGAGTGTGTGGATTTTCTCACTCTAAAAGTTCGTTTTTGAAAACAGTACCCTACGGCGAATCATATGTAATATTGCATGGTCTCTCCACCAGAAGTCGAACCCTAAATCCCTCTTTACAAGGCGACAACCTTAACCACTGCACTACGTAAGAGTTCTGACACTTTTTGTCTACACTGAAAACACACTAGTGTTAAACCGATATACACAGTAGACCCTGGAGGTTCACACCTCATTTTAGTCAACGTGTATCGTCACTGGTGTTGATTACAACCATCTATGTTATTTTAAAACCACTGAGGTTAAACGGTAATCAAAATCTGGTTTACACCTTCTGGGACCTTGTCGCTTTAGCACAATTTTGTTTTACATCTTATACATGAATATTGATTGATATGCTTCATTTTACTTCGCTTTGTGTCACTTTTTGCTAATTGCGAAGATGGGGATGAGTTATAATGTGATGAAATTGATGAATGGACACTCACAAACATCCATGACGTGATTCTAAACCGGGACCCCTGGCGTCGTAGCGCGATGTGCTAACCACTCCACCACGGGGGCCGGCTTATACATGAATATGTGCGAACACAATTATATTAATTGATCCAGGTATAGTAAAATGATATTTGTCCATAGTGTACACTCCTTCTTATCATGTTTCATCAATAACGTTATGTCAGAACAGGTATCACATGTATTGTTTATTTAAACCTTTTCGGTCATATTATTTTACATCTTCTAGTGACAATCCCAGGAATAACAGCTGCAGAAACAAATACAAATTGTTTAAAAAATAATAACAAAATCCAAGCTGCGAAATATTTTCACCAATCATCTGCGTACAGTAAATGGAAAGCGATTGGACGTACAGAGGTGAAAAATTCTCCCGCAAGTACTTTTCAACCACTCTTTTTTGGCGCATTGGACAAACCGCTAATATCACATAGGTAACAGCACGGCGGTAGCCCAAAGTTACCACCGGGGTAGACCGAGTTTGGTTACCGAACCACCCATGTAGGTGGGTGCGCAAGTCGAGGGGAGGAAGAGGCCGTAATGAATATGGAAATTGGCGAGTGTGGCTCACAGAGACAGAGGGTGAGCGCCTCCGGAGAGGGAGGGGGAGGGGTAGTCAGGGGGTTGCCGCGGTGGTGGAATCCGTCTGAGCAACTTCACCCTTTTCCTCAGCTCATCTCCCTTGTAGAGGCCTCGCTGTTATGATTAGCCTCCATGTTTAAACATTGGAAGCCGGGCTGCAAGAGAGTTATCATTAGGGGGTGGTTCACCCTCCAGCGAAGGTACGTGAGGAGGGAAAGGAAGGAGAGATAAACGTGTTTGGAAGAGTGAGATATGATAGCATACTTGATGAAGTACGTGAACAACTGTACATACATTAAGGAGGGAGCAGGTTAAGGAAAAAAAAAGAAAGAAACTGTACACCAAAAAAAAAATTACGAGAACATATGATTTATGAGCACTTGAGGTGACGTGTGTACGTCTTGATGGCGAGGGTGGAAAGGGAAGGGTGCAAAATATAAAATCAGAGGGTGGAGTTGAAGATTCGAGGTTAGAATTTGCTTCCCTAATTAATTAGTTTCTCATAGAGCAACAGGAAGTAGAGGATCTAGTTTTTCTTTTCTTCTGTCATTTCTTTTCATCAACTGTTGCTGTGTGAATGATTTACGTCATCAATATCGTGAAACTTGCGAAATTCAGAAGTTCGGTAGAGTCTCGATAATTCGATTCATTGATTGATTGATGGAATTAGGTTATTTTACGTCGGTTTTCTGGCATCTTGGGATACTTGCTACGATGAGGATAAGTGATGATTACAGACCGGATTTTAAAGGGGTCTTTTTTGTTTTATTTTTCAATACTGATCATGGAGTAAATGACAACAGTGTTGATAAGTATGTTCCGAAAACAAGAGTACATGGTTTTGACTTACATTTTTTCTCCTTTTTCAGCCCACATTCCCTTTCATCCCTTTTTAAAACATCTTCCTTGGTCGCCTTATTGACAAGATATCAAATATTTTGTACGACTGTTTTTTTCCCTGAAGAAAACATCCAACAATTGTCTATTTGGTGCAGCTTAGAGAAAAGAAAGAACAAGCTCCTTCTACCTTACCCACCATGAGTACGTTGCAGCGATTGTTGGAACAATGCGATCTGGGCTTACGCAGCAACAAACGCACTGTAAGCGGCACGTCTGTTGGGTTGAAAGTGTATTTATCTGCTTAGACTTTTATTGTGAAGTTTTTTAGAATAGTTTTAACCTAACTGTGTGACAGTGGTAAAAGTATTGAGTGTCAGTGAAATGGCGAAACCAGGTACAAGTGGCAGCAAGCTATGGAATGTGGTAAGCTGTTGCAAGGAAGATTTCATCGAAACGGATGCTAAGATTATTCACTGTACTTTACCTTAAAAAAATTAAATGAAAAAGGACTATAGATTATTTTTGCACTCCACGAGAAATATTATTTAAAATAAAAGCACAATATATACCATTCATATATAAAAAGGGATACATTAATACAAAATTTAGTATATCCCTTTTTATATTCGAATGGTAGGAAGGCCAAGACGAAGATGGAGGGATAACGTTGAGATGGACCTAAAGGAAATCGGTAGGGATGGAAAAGAGTATATAGATCTTGCTCAGGATAGGGACAGATAGAAGGCCTGTGTTGCTGCAGCCATGAACCTTCGGGTTTAAGAAGGCTAGAGAGAAATGGTATACATTGTGCTTTCATTTAAATAGTATTTGTAGTGGAGTGTACAAAAAATATAGTCCTTTTTTCACCTTTTCTTGACATAAATTTTCCCTTTCTTGTTCTTTTCAGAGGATTTTATTTCCTTTAAAGTCCAGTCTCTAGTGATGATGAGTTGAAATTTGAAATTGATGAAGACACAAAGAATACCCATGGCCAAGTCGGGATTCAAATCCAGAACTGGTGTCATTGGAGACCGACAATACAGATAGTATTTCGAATGACAAAAAGCATTACTTTTAAAATTTTACTTACTTTGATTGTTACAGTAGTAACAATGGTGTCATGGAAAAATAGGTAAACAAATTAGAACTTGCAATTTAAGGTTTGTATCTCGCGAATCTACAGTCTGGTTTGAATGAAATTGATGCATTGAAAAAAAAAAATCTTCCCTCCAATCCGTCAACTCCAATAACGATGAACTTTGAGTTTGCGTTTTGAGTCCACTTTATGCACAAATAGGTTATTCGGAATTGTACTTATGACTAGAGATTAGATCCGAACTACTATTCGTCTCCACCGGGTATCGAACCCGAAATCCCTTGATTACAAGGCGATGACGTTACCCCTATATTGATGAACTAAAATACTAATAATAATAGCATCAAATACAATGTAATTGCAGGAAAGGTGTGGCAAACAGAATTTTCAGGCTACTCGAACCCTTTTGTGTTTTTTTTAATCCCGCATCGATCAGAAACCGAAGAACATCATCCACTTTCGAGGCAAATAGCACGCACAACCCCACTAGCGGGCGGCAAACGCCCCGATTTCACGAGCATCCAGTATTGTAACAACCACCCCCCGCTCTCCCCTCTCCCCACCCACGGTTAATCGCATTACACCGGCAATGCACGTCCTCTGTATAGCTAAGTGTAATCTATGCAGTCAAAAACTAGGCATGAATACCGGATCGGATGTCACTGTAGTCGCGGAACGACTGCGGGATATTCCTGCCTCCTGGCCCCGGAGGATTTTCGGGATGGTCACGTGACATCCGGTGGATTTTAGGGGTCAACGAAAGCAAAGTTGATTGGATCATATGAATCAGCGAACATTACATGCCTGCTAAATTCCATAGCCTTTCGGGGAAAACGCTTCTGGCTACGGGTCGCCCCGGTGACCATATCGACAAGCGAACCTAGAACAACAGTGGGGCAGTGACGTCATGTGCCTTGTCATGTACATTCATTATTTAGAATATTTTAATTGTCTGTAATTGTATTGAGGTCATTTGAGCGCCAGTGGATACAGCGCAGGTGTAAATTCAAGTGCAATGGCGCGAGGAGTAGTGAGAAAATATCACCTTTCCAAAATCACCCAAATATCAACCACTTTTTCACGTAGTACACCCTGGTCTGCATTTTGCACACTAGCAAGGCTCTGGCATCTGTACTCATAGCCATCAGCATCATCCTTCGCCGTTTTCTGCCTCTGGCTGGCATAGAAGTCAAGCCTCTCTATTTTTTCCTGGTCTTCCACCACTACTCTCTTTCCACGGTGTTCCAATCTTGTCCTTTTCTCTTAACACTCTCCACTATCTACTCTTTCCACCGATATCTTGGTCTTCCCCTTGGCCTTATTCGCACTCCTTTTGCATTGTAAGCTCTTACTGGCAGTCTTTCTGCATCCACCCCCTTCATATGTCCGAACCATCTCATCTGTGCCTGATCTATCCTGTCCTGAAGCTTCACCACACCCACTGCCTGTCGGATCTTCTCATTCCTTACTCTATCCGTTCTAGTCTTTCCCAATATATTCCTTAAAAAAATCATTTTCACTGCCTGCATCTTTCCTTTGTCTCTCTCTGTCATTGTCCAAGTCTCTCCTCTATTGATAATTATTGGCACATAGTACGTGTTATATATCATTTCATAGGTACATCCCTGTTCCATATTAATCTTCGAAAACCTTGATATAGTCCACTTTCCATTAGTCCTCTTCTGTTTACCTCCTCATCTATTCTTCCACTTCTCTCAATTATGCTTCCTAGATATTTGAAGCTCTCCACTACCCTCAACTCTTCCGTGTCCGTCTTCATTCTTGGTTCATTTCTGCCTCTGTTTCTTGTTGTTATTAGCACCTCACTTTTTCTGCAGTGAATTTCATTCCTTCTCTTCTGATTTCCTCATTCCAACTATCAATCTGTCTCTGTACTCCTTCCCTGTTCCTCCATATTACTAAGTCATCAGCAAACAACAGGGCCTTCATCTCTTCCTCTCCTATCTTCTCCCCACCTCTTTTTTAATTGCATCCATTGTAATTATGAAGAGCAGTGGGCAAAGAGCACTACCCTGTTTTAGTCCATTACTTATACTGAACCACTCCGTCCTTCCCACTGGTGTCTTCACACAGCTCTGGTTGGCCTTGTATGTGCTCTGCACTCTACACACTATCTTTTCCCAGACTACTTTCACTCTTAGAGCCTTCCAAATCTTTGTTCTATCCATGCTATCGTATGCCTTTTCTATATCTAGGAATGCCATAATCAAATCATTTCTACACTCATAGTGCCTTTCCTGCATTTCTTCACAGCTAATAGGTCCATAATCCGCTGTTGGGCCTGTGTTGTGTTGTCCTTATATGCTTGTGATTGTACCTTTCTTCATCTCATCGTCATTCATCTTCGGAATTAGCCGAAAGTGGCTGAAAAGCGAAGGAAAATAAACAAAATCAGTCAGTCAGTACTGTCTTGTACATTTTTCTTGTGGATGCCAGACTGTATGTAACAAGCCGACACACATGTTATGATGAAGCTGGACCTCCTGTTTAAATGGGTTCGAATTATCAAATTAAGTGTAGTTTGCAACGGAGTCACAATGTTTCATATACGCTCCAAAGCAAAAGCCGACTGTCTGCGTTCTACCATTGTACATTCAAGGACACATACGTTCTATTGAACGTCCCATTGAAAGTATCAATGACTGTACAGTCGGAGAAAGTAGTTCTTGGGCCACGAGACCTACGATATCGTAATATCTTTGAGCCTGTTGTCTATGCAACCCAAATAACAAAATTGTCGCTTAGGTTTTCCTGGTGAACCTGGCTTCTCGGGAACGATTGAGTAGCTATTGACAGCAGCGTGAGTCATACCCCCAGGCCCAGCCGTAACAAACAACAACTGGGTGCAGTGAGACCACCACAAAGTTTCAGAAATTGGTTTCTTAACAACAGCTACTCGTAAGGAATTTTTCTCTTTACTGATATTAGAGTGATTGTCAAGAAAGTTCACTGAAATGGTGGTTTTCATCGAATCATCATCGCACAACACACATGCTGTCAACCCAGAAGTCCTTGAAAAAGATTGGAGTTAAAAACAACTACTTGACAAATGATAAGACGAATCGATATTCATTAGTCCCAACTTAGAATTTTGTGTAAGGCATGGATCATCATGTCCTACCATCCATTTCATAACTTCATTAATCATCCTCATCGCCTTTGTTGACGCACGTTCTAGAAAAGCAATATAAAATAAGCAACATTAAGAAATTAAGAAATTACATTTTCAGCGATTTCACGCAGCGACTCAGTTGCATGTAGACAAAGTTTCATTAATCGGGAACCAAGGGCATCCTCTTTCTGCTTCATTATCATTTTCCCTCCACTTTGCCTGCCACGATTAACCTGATGTTGATTAATGCAACATTAATTAAAATAACAAACCAACGAAACAATCCACAAAGTGCACCAAAACGGCGCATATTATGAATAGGTAAACTATGTGATATTATGCTAATTTAGAATTTAGTAATAAAATGGGAATTTTGGGGGGTTCAGTTAAGTGGCTGCACATCCATTACGTAATCGCGATATCATCAAATTGTACGAAGCGTGTCTACACCTACGCAAAGTGTCAGTCCCCGTGATGGAATATGTAGCGCGTGCAATTCGATATATTTTGATAGGGGTTCTATTACTATTTGATTTCGTTTATAAATAGGTTGTGTACGAAAAGGAATTTAAAGCTTTAAGGGCTTTAAGATCAAATTTGATTTGTTATTGTTTTTATTAGTAATTTCCTCAGTTTTCTTCCTCTAAAGTTAAATTATTCATGACGACGATTTATGATTACATTTAGACATAAGGGATGAATGTTTCATTGGAGATGTTCCTCTACTTCCGTCATTTTATCACTAATATATTTCTTTAACATACAATAATAAATCACAACTACCTAAAATTAAATATTATTTTGCATTTTCACATGCATATATTTTTTTTACGGTTAGAGTGTGAACTGGCACCTGTTTATTTAGATTGTTATTTATGTTTCGCGTGTATTAAAGATAGGGAAAATGCTTGTGAAACGATTAGGGCTATAAGAATGTAGTCCGTGACGGAGTGGTTAGCACAGTGCGCTACGATGTCTGATGTCCTTGGTTCGGATCCCGTCGTGCGTATGGGTGTTCTTTGTGAGTGCCCCTTCATCAATTTCATCATATCACTCATCCTCGTCGACGCGATTAGTAAAAGGTGAAAGGAAAACGACACTAAATAAGAAAATAAAAAGAGGTTATAAGAAGTATTCTTATTTCCGGACGTGTCCTAGATTTTAGAGTTGTGTCTGGCCTCCGGAAGGAATTTGAAAGAAATCACAAATGTCTTATACGTATTTTGGATTAGATGGAGAAACAGAATGTCTGAGGGGAGTCTGAGATAACGTGCTTCCTTGGAGAAGTATGATTAAATCAAAGAGTGTGCATGGTTGCCACTGGATGTTCGGAAAAACAATTACAATCCCAGCTCAGAAATTACTTCCCGATTTTCTAGATCCGGAAAAGTCCGGATATATGTATAAAAATGCTTACTTTGTGAAGTTTTATCGATAGTATAAGTGTCGGTAATTTGTTCGAAGTAACAAGTTTCATTCCAGAAATTACATAAACAGTCCTTATTGGATTGATTGATTTGGTGTTTTAAGTCCACTTTATGCACAGTAAGGCTAATCGGGACTGGACCTACAGTTTTAAAGTGGGATCCGAACCACTATGTGCCTCCACCGGGTTTGAACCCGGGACCCCTTGATTACAAGGTAATGACGCTACCACTGCGCCATCTGGGAGGCCCTCAGTCCTTATTGGAGAAATAAGGCACAAAATTCTGTTTTTTCCCAGTGTATAGCAGTTTTTTACATTTCAATAAACAAGAACTTCCAGACTTTGTTTACGAAATTGTGAACTTTTTCCTTACCGAATTCATGGATTGTTTTCCCTTCCTGTCTCCGTCTCAACGAAAAACGTTCTGTCTTGTATACACAAGTTGAAATCACATTCGGCCGTGATACTAATTATCAGTTGAGGAATTTTGAACTCAACCGTTCACTTCAACATTAATTTTTGAGCTGAAGATGTGTCATATTCTCGTTATATGCTAAGATGTCCTAGTAACTTATTATATTTACTGCAAATACGATCGTGTTCAACATTTTGAGACATTTTGTTCTACTTTCCGCTGAAGAGTGATCTGATAGCCCTATGTGTGATGACAACTGTTTTTACTCAATTTCTGATATAATTTATTCCAGCATTTCCTTCAACTTCTATTACCTTGTTTTTACCTCCAATGCTTACACGACTTTTTCTTCGTGCTCGACCTTCGGGTTCAGAAATGTTTACAACATCCCCATCTTCTGCGTGTAAATAGCAGGCAACAACACTCTGGAAGACCATAATGTATACAACTTGTTTACTACATATTTTAAGAAAATATTAGAATGTTAGCTTGATATAACTGTGGATTGGAAGCAATGAAATAAAATACCTGTTTTATATGCAAACTGGAACGAGCGCAGGCCTCTGTGAGTCACTCCGGCAGTGAAGGTCACTGATCGAAGCAGTTGGTGCTTGCTTGCTAGAAGCAGGCGCCTTATCTTTGCTCAAGGAAACACGGAAATCTTTGTTACTTTTTTTCGCCAGACTAATGGTGAACATTTACAGGAACGTAAGGAGTAGTATCGTATTCTATTGGAATTAGATTTCGTGACGTTTAAAAGATATCATAACAATGTGTAAATCTCTTTTGTGGCCTACACTAAACTTATATTAAGTTTCATTGACATGTGAAAGCGGAAATGTAGAGATCCTTCTTACTTACGATTTTTAAACAACCGAAGAGTGTGGTGAACGCGAAACTACTTATTGTTCGCACCACCGATGTGTATTATACAAATGGTCTCTAATAAAAAAAACCTATTACATCACAGGAAGTGATTTTTAAGACAATTCTACCACGTATCCAACGTAACCAATATTCAGATTGATTCCAAGCTTCTGTTTGGCTTTTTTGTGTCTCATTTTTACCTCTTGCGATAATCGCGACGATGAAGATGATGGGCAATGATACAAATGCAGTGCTACATGTAATCCTCGACAGGTTTCGAACCTAGATCCTCTGGCTTTCTAGAGAGTTACGGTGATTTTTATTTTCATTTGGTATTTTAAGTCCACTTCATGCACAAAAGGCTAATCGAGACTGCATCTACAGTTTAAAGTGGGATCCGAACTACTATGTGTCTCTACCGGGTATCGAACCGGGGACTCCTTGATTACAAGGCGACTCCGCTACTACTGCGCCATTGGGAGAGCTAAGAGAGAGAGAGAGAGAGAGTTACGGTGACTACGGTAATGAAGATTTGAAAGTAGCAGAACGACTAAGCTATTCTTGAGTCAATGAATATTATGAATGTCAGTTCAAATTGAAAAAAAATAATACGAAATTTCCAGAGTGCGTTACAAATCGTTAACTTTTCTCTTTCCACACATTACTTTGCTACTAGATAATTGCATGCTAAGATGTAGAAAGTGTTACATTTTCAGTGTGTCAAATTGAGATTTTTTTCTTAGAATGGAGTATTGGGAAAAGGATCACCTCACATGTTTGGATTATACCCCCCCAAACCACACACACACACACACACACACACACACACACACACACACAAAGGATATCGGCTGTTGTTCTTATAACGAAATATAACATGTATGAATTGTGTCAAGAAAAATTGGAGCCTATTCACATCCCTACGGAACTTGGAAGAAAGCCCACGTAGAGATTTGGAAGTTCTGTTCCGAGAAAATCGGGATGTATAGTAAATTAAAAAGCAAAGTACTACCGTGTGCTTTGCACCAAGCCATGAAGGCGTGTAGGGGGTGTGGAGTTAGTGGAGTTGGGGCCCCACGCTTTCTTCATCAGGCCGAAGGTGGGAATGATGTGATCAGCACCACGCCCCTGGCCCCCTCCCCCCTTCCCCTGAGTTTCCTCCAGGTACCCACTTTATACGGCGCTGGGTGGGCACCGAAGCAGCTTGAACAGATGGACAAAATCCCGATTCTCCCCCTTCGGTGATCGAACCCAGATCTCTCGCATGATAATAAAACGCCCTCACGACTGAGCTACTGCGGCACATATAGTATAGTAGCCTATGTAATTAAGGCAAGAATTGTTTTAGCGTTTCGTTCAACGTTTTTAGGCGAATCATTTTCGGACATATAACGTGTAACTCTTGTCGGTTGTGCGACCTGGCTTGAGAAAAGGCGATTTTCTGACGATCAACATTCAACCTGACAAGTCACGTGACTTTCCTACATTTCCTGTGCCTGTTGGTTTTTGCATGAAAGACGAGTTGCTCTTGAGACAGACAGAATCACCCGATCACCTAAAGGTGCAATGTGTGTTGCCTACCCTTCCGGCATTATTTACTGCCATTAAAGTCTTATGGGGAAGAACTTTTTTCCATCCCTGTACAAGCTTCTAGATTCTTGAAAGAACATTTTTGGCAATCGTATAAATGCAGGTTGAACGGATACAGAATTGGTTCTCTACGAGGGTCGTCGGCTTTGGACCTGGTCACCGAATTGGACATTGGTGTTCTTTATATTTGACACTTAATCAATATAGAACTTGCTCAAGATAGGGAAAGATGGAAGGCCTGTGTTGCTGCAGCCATGAACCTTCGGGTTTAAGAAGGCTAGAGAGTTAGTTAGTTAGTTAGTTAATCAATTTCATCTTATCTTCACTAAATTTCATGGTTGCGATTAGAAACAAAGCTAGCGGTTATATTGACAGCTCCAGAACTTTTCATTTAAGGAGTACATGAAGTTACTTGTGTACCTATAAAGACCAAATAATGAAGCTGATCGACAAATTACCGCGGCCTTTGCACAGGTAACTCCTGAAATACTGCACGCCATGTGGCGCCATTTGGACACGCGGTATGAACTGTGCCGCGTCCGTCGCAGCAATCATGCTGACAAGGGAGGTTATCTAAGTGTCCCCGCCCGATTTCCATGAAACTTGGCAGGTGTATAGAGCGGCCCAAATGAAGAAATACGTGCTTTTGTGTTTCAGCTAAAAAAAACTGTTTTAGGGGGCAACCCCCCCTCAAATGTCAAGATGAAGACAAATTGACCCGGGGATCTGACCCCGGTGTCCCACTCAGATTTTCATGAAACTTGGCAGGTGTACAGAGGGGCCCAAAGGAAGAAGTCCGTGTTTTTGTGTTTCAGCTTAAAAAAAACTGTTTTAGGGGGCAACCTCCCCTCAAATGTCAAGATGGGGAGAAATTGAAGTGGAGATCTGACCCCGAAACCACGTAAATATGGCATAGGAAGAAACAGGGGGCTTAGGGCCCCTCTATACACCTGCCAAGTTTCATGGAAATCGGAGGGGGACACTTAGATAACCTCCCTTGTGAGTGTCAGTGATGAAGTGTTAATGCATTAGCGATTTCGACATGAAAGTGGTGCTCCTCCCAGAAATATACTTCCAATGACTGCATCATTTTTAGTTTCCTTTTGTGAAATCTCAATAGGATTATGCTGTGATTCTTTTAAGAATATTTTCCACAACTCACCTGCTCGGCTGCCCGAGAGAATCTTTTCATTATTCGTCGCCAGGAAAGCTTCAGGACTTACTTCATAATTGCCTTAGTTGCCCTCCTACATTAAAATGTAACAATATTCGCCCATTCATAATATGTTTTCGTTTTTTAAATATCATCATTATTATTCCTTTGTTATTTACGTCGTTTCCTCTACTTTTGGTTGATCGCAACGTTGACTAGATAAATTTTGACATTACACTCTTGTTCTATGTATTTAGGACAAAAAGTTATGAAATCGTCCCTTAAGAAGAAACATGGAAGCATAAATATAATTTAACTTTAATCGACAAATTATTAGAATTAATTTAATGATGATTTTTACAGTGCTAAAGACAGTTATACATCAGAAAAATAATAACGAGAAACCAGCTGTGAATCATTATGTAATGGCACGATTAAAAGTGACTAGATTTGAACATATAGGTTTATATTCTGTGGCCTAGTTGTTGAAATGAATTGCGAGGAAATGATGTGTGTGTGTTATATTGGAACAAATGATTATTTAAAAATACAGGATCTTCTGAAGTTGATTCATTCAAGAACATGTACTTCAATTTACACGTAATAGACAAAATAATATGTAGATAGCGGGATTCTTTTTCGACCAAATTTAGATTACATCCCTAGATTTGAGATCCTGGTGCCATCTATACCCGCAGAGTTTCTTACTCATCACAAATGCCACAATATGCATTTGGCAACACTGCTCCGAGCGACGTAACAGGCCATAAGCGCAAACGGCGGGAGGAGATGAGGAACCAGTGAAAATACTGTCCCTCCAGAATGCGGTGAATCCAATGCGAAATAAGTAGGGCAGCGGCCCTTGGTATGTAGGGAATTCCGCGGTCTTTTGCCTTGCGAGTCATAAGCGTCCGTACAATGCGGTCGCGGGCAGCGCGTAAATGTGGATGGACTTCCACATGTGCAACCTCGCATCACATACGCTTCTGTTTTGCTGCTTGCGGATGGATGTAATCGGGCGGTACAAGATGGTCGCATGACTGCCTCCCTCCCTCTCGCACGCCCATGTTCGCTTTCGGTTTCTGTTTGGAGAAAGAGGAAGATATGTAAAGACACAGAGGAAGAAGAAGAAGCGAAATGGAGAATGGAAATGAGAGAACGCAGGAGAAATCGATATGAAAAGGAAGTTGGATGGAAAATAAAGGGAATAGAAGACAGAACAATCAGAAACTCTGAAAGACGGGGGTAAGAAAAAGAAAAGCATAGGAAGAGACACAGGGGAATGGAGAGGGAAAACGATGAGAAAGGGCAATACAATTAATAGATCAGAAAGACATAGTATAGACACTGCGATGGAAAGGTAGAGAAATAGGAACGAAGAAGAAGAGGTCAAGAAAGTAAGAGAGAGAGAGAAAGAGAAAGGAAATTAGAGACAGTAGAAGAAATGAGAGGGAAAACAGGAAATACAAGAAAGAACAATCAAAAACTGAAGAAAAAGAGAGGGAAAGAGAATAAGGGACTGAGTAAGCAAGATTCAAAAGAAGATAGGAAGAGACAAAGAGGAATGGAGGAAAAAAGAAGAGTGGAGGAAATAGATAAATAGGTGGAGAAAGGGAGTCAAAGCAATAAAAATAAATAGAAGGAAAGACAGCAAAAAAGAACAGTATAGACAGTGCGAGGAAAACGTAAAGAAATATGATTCGAGAAGGAGCAGGCAGAGAGAGACAAACAGAAACGCACACAGAGAAAGGGATCTAGTTCATGAGTGTATCTGTGATTAGGGACAGAAAAAGAAAAAGAATGAGAAAAACTTCAACCATTGAACAGAGCTCAACTGAAATGATTTTCTCCATCCCCGAGAGCTAACTCAATCAAAATTTCATAGCGATGTCACTGATGCTCAGTTCTTCAAGCAAGAGCTTTAAATCCTTGTACGTAAGTGCATACAGAACCAGTTGTTAATAATTTCTTAGTAGTTCATAGATGTCGCCCCTTATTTATTACTGCAAAGCAAGTGACATTAATGGTAACCTAAGCGAGAAGAATATCAAGAAGAATAGAGCAATAGCCACATTCTTTGATGTAATTGATTTCGTAGACGTTGGAAGCATGCGAAGGACTCTTTCCCAATAATATTGAAAAATATAATATCTAGCCCTGTATGTATGATAGTGTTACCTTATAAAATACGCTACAGTACTAGTTCATCAATCACAATTTTTAATTAGCAATTTAAATTTAAATGAAAATGCGTGAGTGTATTTTGGCCTCTGCGCAATGCATCGGACAATTTACTAATTATTTTCAGTGTTTCAATATTCCAATATACCTTATCAGTTCCAGAAACGAGGTTGATTTTAACCTTTCCCTAAACAGGAAGTATATTTACTTGTAGTTACATCTTCGATATGGAACGTGAGGGTGATTATACCTGAACTAAAAAGTTTTTTGTTTTCTTTCCTAAATACTTGAACCGGAAAAGTTATATTCCTTCTTGTAGATAGCACCTTTTTACTTCTTTCCATTATTTTTTTTTTGTAAGGCTGCAAGAAGGAGGGGATAAAGGCCCCCTTGACACCCTGCCTAGTCAGTTACCCGCTCGAAACCCTTTTCTGTCCGTGAATAGGCCCCCCGCCCCCTCACCCCCCGTGAGCTGCGAATCTTGTCCTATTCTCCGTATCCTATCAGTATCTTTTCCTTCCCTCCAGTGGGTCCTCTGAGTTCGTTACGCAGAAAATGAAATTCTTTTCCATCGTTTGGCGTGTTCTTCCGCTTCGACTGAGAAAGGAGGGGAGCGTAGCCCCCTCTCTCTTTCTCTCTACACTTTTCTCTTGAATTCTTTTCTCCACTCTGCTTTTTCTTACTCCTCCTGTATTTTATTCTTTCGCTAACTTCAGAAGGAATTTTTCTTCTTTTTTTTTGACCTTGTTGGCTCTCTACTTGTTCGCCTGAGTTCGGAGTTCATCCAACGGCATTCCTCGTTCGTCAAGAATTCTTGTTAGTGGATGGGTGAAAAGGTCGCTGATGTACTAAAGGGCCAGGAAGTGGCTGCAGGTTGTTTTCGGAGGGGTATTCCAAGAGTTCTGAGAATTATAAAATGCCAGGTGCGTCATCCAAACAGCAATCATTGCTGAGTAACTAAGATAAAGTAAAGTTCTCCCCTGTGCTTTGCACCACGCCATGAAGGCGTATAGGGAGTGTGGAGTTAAGGCCCCACACTTTCTTGATCATGGCCGAAGGTGGGGATGATGTGATCAGCAACACGCCCCTGGCCGCCTTTAACCCTCAGTTTCCTCCCGGTACCCACTTTATACGACCCTGGGTGGGCCCCGAAGCCGCTTGAACAGATGGAAAAAATCCCATTTCTACCCTGCCGGGGATTGAACCCGGGCCTCTCGCATGGTAGTCAGACGCCATAACAGCTGAGTTACCGCCGCTCTATCTAGGATTAAACTAATAATAACAGATTTATTGATTGAATTATTGAAATTTAATTGTGGGTGCGTCAGCACTTGTCCCGTCAAATTATAGCCTCTTACCGACGTTAAAAATGACATAAGTCTCTGAGAACTAAAATATTCTTACCCATCTTAAAAGCTGAAGCTGTAAAAACACTCAGCACATATATAGACAAAAATCAGGACAACACACGACTCTACGTGGCAACCCTGTTTCATACAGTGGTACCAATCTCTTTCCTGTAGTTGTCGAAATGATCGATCCTCTCAACATGAAAAGAGAATGTTGAGAAAATGTATGGAGCACAATCAGAGGAAGTTTAGGTAGAAAACCGACAGTAACCGACGTAGCTGTACATAGCCTATTGAAAGTCAGTGATGTCGTTACTGTTGTGTATTTGGAACACACGCAGATCACACTCAAGGTGTCGAATGGATTATAAATGATATGCACGCATAATTCAACATTATTTAATTGATCACAAACTACCATTCAATAAACTATAATGAACTCCATTTATACAAGACAAAACACAATCTGTTTTTACCCCCATATCAACAATTTCAAAGGTTTTATAAACCAGGCAGTCTATTAACGTAATCAGCGTCACAAACACGACAGTTACAACACAGAAGTGTCCGTGACTAAAAATTCCTCCCCAAAGCAAAATTATGATCGCAGACTAGTAGAACATCACAGGACCTCACGAATCATTCCACGGGATGTGCTCAACATGTCCTCACTTTTTAAAAAGTTATTATTCTATGACAAATAATTCGAATGCAAGAACATTTTTCTAATAAGCTAATGCAGAAATCCAATATGCCGAACTTCTTTCTCTAAATGGCGGCACACTCGTAAATATTTTTTTACTTCCCTCGGAATAAAAAGGCGGACTTTCTAAACCAAAACCATCCAAATTCCAACAGGTATGACTTCATTATATCGAATTTTCATTTCAAATTATACTTGCACTGAAGGTAGGAGTCGAACACAAAAAATCCTAAAAGATTTGGCTTACAAATGCAATAGTACAAAAATATTTCCTTAATCTGAACTAAAAAATAAAGCAAAGACCTACTTTCATTATTAGTCTTTACGTAACACAAGAAATTAAGTGAAATAATAACTAGATTTAATACTGAACTATTTTTTTTTTTCATTTGTGGTGTAAATACTTACTAGAAAGAAAGTGGCAAAAAACTATCTTGCAGTGTTTCAGATAGACAATTAATGCTGCCATCTGTTTGAAATATTTTGAAGCACGCTCTTCAACTCTCCACTTTTTCGACTGTCATCCGTTGGTACTTTGGAACCATTCCATCTGGAGAGAGTGTTTTGTTATTCTGTTACTCTTCTGAAGATTTACGATTCCTCCACACTGCTGTTTAGACATCTCCCGTCGCTTAGGAGAACAAACTCCAAATGTTGCGAGTATTTCTAACTGATGTTTGTATTTTTCTTTCGCATGCAATGATAAATCTTGAGATTGGGAAATACAACATTTGTTCATGAAATGTGGGAAATCTTTCGTTTGTCTTCTTTTCACTGTCTTTAGTTTAATGTCTAGAAGGGACTCTTTAGCATTTTATCAACACGTTATTAGAAACGGACACTTGAAATCACTGTCTCCCCGATAGTGCATGGGTAACACTGTCGCCTTATAATCAAGGGTTCCCAGGTTCGATATCCGGTGGAGGCACATAGTAGTTCTGTTACCACTTTGAACTATAACACCATTAATCTTTGTTTCCATGATAGGAAAAAACTCAATATGCTGACCAAGCCAGAAATTTATTTTATTATAAACTAAACGTAACGTTTCAACCTTCTAGCAAGGTCTTCTTCAGACTCTGGACCAAATACTTAGGTGTTAGAAAGAGTGGAAAGAACAAGAGAGAAAGAGGCGAGAAGAAGGTAGAGGAATGAAGAAAAAAGGATAAGGAAAAAGAGTGTGAGATAAAGAGTCCAACCACTTTCCAGATGATAGGAAATGTTTAGCTAAATCGCCTGTCAGGTGAAAGTACAGTTGACAAGGGAAGGCCACCTGCTGGAATGTTCCAGAAAAAAAAAAAACTTTCTAATAATCTTGTGTCTGGAGGGGAGTGACGTTTGTGTATACATATATTCCTGTTTGGTACCTTGTTTCATTTGTACTTGGTACAGAGTAATAAAAAAAAAGTTCTTGGTACAGAGTCTGAAGAACACCTTGCTAGAAGGTTGAAAAGTTACGTTTAATTTATGTTTTATAATAAAATAAATTTCTGCCTTGGTCAGCATATTGAGTTTCTCACACTTTGAACTGTAGGTCCTGTTCCCATTAGCATTTCTTTGACATAAAAAGCAAACTCAAATGGGTGCGCCAGCTCTTTGGCTATTTGTGCCAGTCACATAATATGCAATCTTGTGATTATACATCTCCGGGTTCGAGTCCTGGTCTGAGAATCAGAGAGTTCTTAGAATACTTGGGCCCCTCCTATGGCGCAATGGTAGAGTCGTCGCCTTGTATTCAAGGGGCCCCGGGTTCGATTCCCGGTGGATTCACATAGTAGTTCGGATCCCACTTTAAACTGTAGGTCCAGTCCCGATTAGCCTTACTGTGAATAAAGTGGACTTAAAACACCAACTCAATCAATCTTAGAATCCCTTCATCAATTCGATGTAATTAACAGCTACGAATCTCAATCGTTTCTTGTGTAACATAAGCCGTGCTGTCAAACTGTCCTACAAATCACCACAACAATCTCCCAAAATAAATTTGAAGCTTCACAAGCCCGGCTGGGAGGCAGAGCGCGTTTAGTTGTCTTCTTTCGGACTCGTCACCTAAGTTCCCGGGTTTGATTCCCGGTCTGGCATGGACCTTCTCTGTGAGAGTCCCTTTCTGGATGGAAGTTGGCATTGGTTGTGCATAAACCCTGTCTTTAATATTCCATCCAGCAACTTCGTGATCGGATAATGCATGCAGTGCAGGACATTACAGTGGACATGTTACACCGTGTCTGGAACGACTTTGATCACCGCGTTGATGTGTAAATATTGTAAATTTAACTCACATATCAAAAACTGAGACAGTTTCCGCCTCTAGCAGTATTTGCTGCAACCACGTAAGTTGAATTTTTTTTTATTGACTTTTATAGCCACACCATTCATTTGTGTATACCCTGTTTCATAAAACATTAAAATGCTGATCAAGGCAAAATTTATAGTAAAAAAAATATATACACTAAAAACGTAACGTTTCCACCCTCTAAATGTGTCTTCTTCACACAATGATTCACAAGAAATAATTTATAGTGAATATAGAGGGTGGAAACGTTACGTTTATAATGTATATTTTTTATAATACAAATTTTGTCTTGGTCATCATTTTAATGTTTTATTAATATAGAAACAAGGCTTCACAGTGTTACCTGTATTTAATCGAATCATCACTCATCCTCATCGTCGCGATTACCCAAAGAGACAGAAAAAGCAATATAAAATAACAAAAATACGAAAACTTCACAATAATACAACCAGCTACGAAACAGCAACACTGATCAAAGTGAAGAGTCCGCTGTGGGTCACGTGACACTCTCTCCTGCGCATCCTGACGTCACCCGCCTTCTTGGGCTACCTTACTTTAACACTATGTGGAAAAAACAAATTCTTCTGTTCATAGATAACGTTCCAACATTGGTAATGTAAAAGCCAGAAATTCATTGCAGTTCCATTCTTACAACGTACTTAAATGGCAAAACTCTAAAAAGTTTTTCGACATTGCTATGCTGGCGAAATTATCCTCGACAAGATGAAGCGCAAGTTTTCCATAAATTTGTTTATTCGTCCGGTTGGAGCCAATCATAGAAGACCGTTCTTGGATTTTTTTTAAAAAAAAAAAAAACGAGGCCAGACAGGAAGATTGATGTTTTTAACATGCCTTCATTGTGAAGGGAGCTTCTCTCCGCTGACGTCAACACCTGTCTGTGTCGTCACAATCAGTATTGGACGTAATTGGTGTCGACCTGTTCAGTGGGGAAACGCGTTGTAAGTTTAAATGTCCTAAAAGGAAAACATCACGTTGATCTAAAGTTATTCATATTCAACAAATATTGATAAATTGATCAATGTGTCGCCTCTATATATAAATATCAGAAAGCTATCTTACATCACATATTTATTTAGGCTACTTAGATAAATTTATTAGAGGAATTTTGGTCTAAAACAACCAAAAGTTAGCAAAAACGGAATGTGAAATATACCATGTGATCTGGTCAGATTTCAAAGGAGAATCTAAGCGCCATCTATAGACGAGGAAAGATGAACAAAAGCAGCACACACGCAATGGAGAAATAGAAATGACGAAAAATAGCCGAGCATGCATGGAATGAGTCACATAGAATTAAGTGGAACATCAAAACAGTATCACACAAAGAATCACCTTAAAAACCAAGACAAATCAAAGATACAGCCTTCATAGCAATGGCTCAAACCTCTTTAAGTTATCCTAGTGTAGAACTCAAGTAAATATGGACAACTCTTCTAAAAAAAAAAAAAAAAGAATTAGTACAAAATTCTGGAGGAGCGCCGTGAAGTGGTTAGATTTGTACTCAAGTTGTAGGTCTGTCTGTCTCCACCACCAAGAAAAACAAATTTGTTCGCCTGAAGACGAGAGAATAGGTGCTCTCTCGGAACGTAGTGTTAGAATAAGTATAGTTTAAAGCATTATACAAAAGATAATGTCCAATTAACAATTAAGATTGTCACTAAGGATTATGCAATTATACTGATCAGTGTGCGTCACCTGAACAGGTACGAGTGAATACGTGAAGATCTTGCCATCACACTAATAGGAATTTTCTTTCAGAACAGTTTACAAATGAGCTTCCGTTTAGCAGAGTGGTTAGCACTCACGCCTTTGGTGCGAGCATGCGTTCGAATCCCTGTGAAAGATCCAACATTTCGGTGATAACCTGGCATAACAAGGACAACTTGGGCGCTACTTCAAAAGCGGAAGCCCATTACTTGTAAAACTTGCAGAATGATACGCTTGTGGCCATCTTTGAATTAATAGCCGGTATAGGGTAGGGCAAAATTAACTTTCTTATTGGAAACATATAATTTCATCAGTATCTGGAGTTCAAAAACTGTGTGCATGTAGCTCTAATTACACACGGCCGAGATTGAGAATGTGTGGAACCCTACCTTCAACTCTCTAAGTTTTTGCAAAGCGTGACCTTCAAATTTACTACATGTACAGGCACCAGACCTACTTCATGTGATTATTTTAGATCTGCATTAAACCACAATTTACAATGTAAGATAGGGCCTCCCCGGTGGTGTAGTCGTCCCAGGTTCGAATCCCGGTTCGTACGTGGGTTTGTAATTGTCCCAATGAGAAAATAGGGAATTTAGTGAAAACGTATGCATGTGAAAACTGAGAAGAAAGGAATAACGGGTGATGTTATACCGCTTAGGGGTATTACTCTTTAAAAAAAACTGTGATAACCTCGTCGCCTTGTAATTAAGGAGTTCCGGGTTCGATACCCGATGGATCACATTTTAAACTGCAGGCCCTGTCACAATTTAGCCTTTCGGTGCATGCAGACATATAGCAGGTAAAACTCTAACCTAAAATCAGCCACTAATGGACCCGAAACCGGGTATCCCGCGGGGAAGGCAGTCACCCTACCTAGGTATGAAACTCACAGCGACGTCGACAGAAGAAAGGCCCCCCCATCAAACCCTTTACTGACACCGCAAAAAAGAAGAAATCTAGATAAATATACTCTTTACCCAGTAAATAAACCCTTTTACCACTGATCTTTTTTCTAGCGCCGTCACTGCCTCGACCAGGAATTGAACTTCAGACATCTCGAATACTTTTACCTTATTGGGCAAAAAATTCCCAAGAGACAGTGGCGTCGATTGCGGGGGGGGGGGGCACTTTTTGCCACTTTTGCTCCTGAACTATGCTCAACCTTATCTACCAAGGGAAAGTAAACTGCCCTTGTCCCCACCCTTCAGTTTTGGAACCCAATCGCCGCCACTGCCAAGAGACGTTTAGGAAAAACCGAAATGTCAAGTGAGTTGAGACCACGTTATTCTATGAAGGCAGGTGCAACAGACTTTCTTTCTCCTGCCCACGGCAACCTGTCACAAGGAAATGACGAAACATATTGTGCCAGCGATTCTGGATGAATCGTATCGATCAGAAACTGCCACGGTTGGTGATGCTTCACTAAAAAAAGAGGAAAAAGGCGAAAAAACTACATTCCCCACGATGTGGAAATGCTGGGTTTAGCAACATGTCGTGTAGGAATCATTAACACAGCTGTATGTGTCACATACGGGGAAATAAAAAAAAATCAATCGTTTCTTGGGGATTGTTTTGCTTTGGTTTATTTTAGTTCTCTTTTCTGCCACTTTTGGCTAATCGCTAAGATGAGGATGATATGATGAAATTGATGAAGGGTCACTCTCAAAGAACATCCATGCCCATGGCGGGATTCGAACCCGGGATCTTTCGGATTGCAAGGAATCTCGAAGACTAATCCGTATTACTTCTATTTCCTGCATCATTTAGATACTACAAAAGACTACATTCCTCACACAGTGTACTCTCAGCGCAAACCTTAATGAAAACATTTTAATTAATTAAATTCCCAGTGCTTGGTTCGTATCCCTCCTTCTGTTCTCATTCATTTGACCACAGTCACATAATTAATTCCACGCCTCAGCGGCCATATTGCTTTTTTAATTTACATATTACATTATCCTGCACATGTTATACTGGTCTTTGTTGTCTCTCACGTTAGACAGTTATGTCCAGTCTCACCCTGCTATCACTAAACACACACATATACAGGGCGTCCGTGGAAAATTACACTTAAAACAGGATATTATAACATTTCGTACAGTTACTAAGGTTCCCTTAACTATACCACTGAAAAGTTTAATGCCTCATGGATATTTTCGCAGTTAGTCCAAGTTCTAGGAAGAAGACAGGTAACAGTTTCATACATCGGAGACACATTTCTTCATTTTTACAGAAGAAACTACTTACGGAAATGAGTTTCTGTAAGGTTTCCAACGTTAGTCGAGGTATTTTCTTTCATCGTGGTATCTATTTGACCGGGAAATCATGTCAGTGTTTCGAACCCCTTTTTTTAAACTATGCTTGCCTAACCTAACCAAACCTAACCTAACCTTATCGAAATGGTTCGTGGGGCTATCCGTCAGCTACCCGTGCATAATGTACAATTTGCACACGTGACGAACACGATAGTAGGTATTTTTCGGTGAAGAAGGTTGGAAACACTGATATTCGAAAAAAAAGAAGCGATATCATTCGCAAAGTAAGCGATAACGCACCGTTACGTGCGTTTGGCAGCACTTAGAAAAATGCGTTATTTTAGTAGAAAAAGTGTTTATTTTCGTGTAAAAAGCATAATGGCACTTTGAACTATGTTCCGTAATACACAATTGGTAGGTACGAACCATGCAAAACACAAAATATCCAATTTTAATGTGTCTCAGATCTATGAAACTGGTACCAAAAGACCTCGCAAGGTCGAAATGGGACGTCTTGTCCAGGTCACTCGGAGAGAAGATGATATCTCTAGTGATATCTTGATCTGGTGAGCATGACACGTTATTTTATTAAACAAAAATAACACTATTTCTATAAAACACAATACTACAGTATATGTATATGATTCGACAGCATTCACTAGATGGCACTTAGGTATGGGATATACTTCCTTCATTACTAAATAAAATATTATCCAAGTATTGATGTATTTAAGTAAGTTTATTTCACTTCTTGGCAAGCACAATACTTTTATGTATAATGATGAGTTTTGTGCTAAATTATAACTTCTTACAATTCAACTTAATAAGGTTTTACAACATTTAATAATAATTCATGCCTTTTCTTGAGTAAAAGTGATCTACGTGACTGCTCTTTCCTCAGCTACTGTTACTTTCTGCCTAGCCGGAGCCATGAATTGCAGAGTATGCATCACGTGCACGTTACAATGTTGACGTCATCTTTTACGTCATCATAAGAGAGAAACGTGGAAAAGAAGAGAGCTTCTAAAAAGATGAGAGAAAGGAAGAGGGAAGAGGATGATACATGGAGAAGAGAACCGTAGAAGTGATAAGGAAGAGATAAATGAGAGTAATGAAGTAAAGACTAGACAGATAGAAATATAGAAGCTTTAATTGCTTTTGTTTAATTGTTCTTTAAAGTCCACTTTATGCATTGCTAGGCTATTCCGGACTGGACCTACAGTCTAAAGTCGGAATTGAACCATTATATTCATCCACCGGGTATCCAACCTGGGAACCCTTGATTACTAGTCGTTACCACTACGCCATCAGTGAGGCCACATAAATAAAGAACCAAGGTAAAAAGACAGAAGAAGACAGGCAAAGTGTGAGGGAGAGGAAGAGAGAGAGAAGAAACATAAATGAAAGAGAACAATACAGAGACAGAGAGGATAGGGATAATAAAAAAAGTCTATTAAACTATTGATAATGTGTAGACAACATCGAAAGCAAACCACACGAAGATTTATGTGAATGCTCTAGAACAGGGGTTCTCAAAATTTTGTGTTTCACGGAGCCCTTAGTGTTTCAAAATCTTCCAGGGCACCCAAGTCAGAATGTAGACCTATGTAACACTTGCAACGCTCAGTCAGTCTGGTTAGGTTGCTTGCCTCAAGTTAGAAAGTAAACACGTATTTCAAATTCAGAAACATGTAAAAGCACTAAATAAGCACATATTTGGAACAATCATATCATTGATGGACTATATTGGAACATTTCGCGACTCACACTTTGGAAACCACTGCTCTAGAAGGAATTATAATCACATGTAATTTTACAGATTTTGAGAAAAATTTTAAGGCAGCTGCCCTGATGTCAACCGAAAGAGCACCCGAGCCTTAAGCGTGTGGCAATTATCTCACGCACAGAGGCCCCTCAGAACGCATACAGCTTCTTGTTAATGCGAGCAAAAACGACCCCGTCCGCTTACGATGCATTGTAATCATATTATTCTCCCAAGCGAGTGTAATAATAACATCACAAGACAAAAATCTCGGCCAGGGATATAGAAGGCACTCAGGTACGGCAAGAATGTCAGAAATTATTTCATTAAAACTCTCCCCTCCCCCCTTGAAAATCTCTCTCCAACATTTTCTTCCATAAAGCACAAGAGGGGAGGGGGTGAGGAAAGAAGTGACTTGCCTTAATAAGCTTATAGCACGTCTTTTTTCTCTTCTTATTTCACCGACGTCTCAACTTATATTTCCTCTTGGCAGTTTTCTTGTTAGGCGTTTTTTGAATTCCTTCTTTGACAAACCTCAAACTGCTTCCGTTCATAATATGACAAGGTGCCCTGCCCCCTTCCCCCCCCCCCTACATCATCTTAGTTCCCTACATCAGAACTTACAGAAGAAGAAAATAAGTACGAATTTTTCCTTTGAGCCAACCAAGTTTTTAGTTTTTCCCTTCCGCTTGTTATTTTTTTTCCTCCAAAGCTCGTTGAATCAAGAGGTAAGCAGTCTAGGGGGAATTTTTGCAAATCAGAAAAAAGAGTTCCCCCTTTTTTTTAAACCGCAGACCCAATAAACTATTGGGCATTTCTCTGAAGTTATGAATGTCTCTGTCCATGTAGGCTGGTCTTAATACATTCCCAATTCCTAAGAAAAATTCGAGTTTTCAGATCGAGCTTCACCTAAGGCATCAGTGTTTATTTTCTTAAAGAAAACAAAACAAAAAATGTTAAGTTGGGATACTTTCAATTATAAGGTAAAACTATTCGAATTTTCTTTCCATCCAACATAGTGCAAATGTGAGCATCGTTCAACAACATGTGTCCAAAATTTATTTTGCATACTCTCACCAAACAAGATTTGTATAATCTAGAATTGATGGAGATGTAGTTCCAGGATTTGTAGCGATTGCAACAGAAGTTTGAGATTCCAGTAATGTAGAACGCCATACGGTACTACTACTTGGAAATTTTCAGGAGTAGTAATAACAAGATAAGCCATGCAACATATAGAAGAAGTGCGTGCTGTGTCGGACACCGAGCTTAATTCTGTAAGACAGAGCAGCCTAGCGTTCAGTAGCCTAACTATTTCACACTAACATCACGAACTTGTGCAATCGCCTGAAATTTACCAGTTGTGTGATTGATGAATAGTTTTTCATTTTTGTGAATTATGAAATTATTTTAAATTTTCCTCTTTAATGTCATCATTTCATTCCCAAACTGATGAGGTAGTGTCTTTACTTCTGATATAGTGAATGGTTTGGTACAGTCACGGACAGTTCTGGGTTGTAACGATTCCATTGAATTTCAATGGAATTGTTACAATCCAGAAGTGTCCGTGACTGTACACCATAGCCGTTCACGCATGTACGACAACTGCGGAAATACTTAAGTATTTCAAAACTTTGAACCGTATATATCCAAAACATAAATGCCAATACCACTGGCATACTCAGGGGGAGCTAATGAGGCCACAGCCCCTCTCGAAATTTTGAGAAAATCTAAATTTTCAAACTCAAGCAGAAAATAACTCGGAAAGAAGCTAAGTGAAAATGCAACTCAGCTTAAAATAGAGATTACCATTTGTGTCCTTGAACAACTTTTAAAGGAAATGTTATAATGCTTCCCTAGAATGCACACAAATTTACAATTCCAGTCCCCTGCTCCTCGCCGAAAAAAAAAATTCCTGCGTTCACTAGTGGCTTATTTTTGGCACACGTATAGGAATGGGCGCACGCTCTCTTCACGCGAAAATAGTAAGGCAAAACACAAAATATCTTAACGCTCCTATGAAATTATCTTCTCCTTAACACACAAAATGCTTCATAGATGGCAGGCCCAATCCATATCTTAGACATGTCAATAAATGGCGAGTTCTTAGGGATCTTAGACCATATAACAATAAGCAGGAAGTTTGGGAGATCGCTAATGGATGTAAGAAATAAAAGAGGAGCAGATTTAGCCAGTGACAATCATCTTGTGGTAGCCAAATTTAAGCTAAAAATAATGTCAACATCCGAGAAGTTTTAAGGAAGGAAAAAGAAAATTAATGTTGAAACATTGACAGAGAAAGAAAAGCAAAAGGAATTTAAATTAGAAATAAATAATATATTCTACGCTCTCTCGGAAAGTACACAGCATGAACCAGATATTGAAACAAATTGGAAAAATGTGAATATAATCTACTTAGAAACTGGAGAGAAGGTACTTGGAATTCGAAATCAACTACAAAAAGACTGGATGTCTGAAGACACTTGGGAAGTAATAAGAAATAGGAAACAAGCAAAACAGAAAATAAACCAAAGCAGAACAAGATTACAGAAAGCAGCAGCCCAAACAGAGTACTCGGAAATAGATAAAAAGGTGAAGAAATGTGTGAGGAGAGATAAGAGGAAATGGGTAGAGGACTTAGCACAAAATGCAGAAGAGGCAGAAAAGAGAGTTGATTTAAAACAGTTATATGACATAACTAAGAAATTATCCAGAAAAACATTCAGGAAGAGTAAACCGGCGAGAGATAGAAACGGTAATCTATTGCTAACCCAAGAACAACAAATGGAAAGATGGAGAGAATATTTTTCAGACATACTGAATAGAGATGGGAAAAAAGAAGAAGAAACTTGTAACCGAACAAGAACAGAAGGAGATAGAAAAGATACCAAAATTAAATTAGGGCCCCCAACTAAAGCAGAAGTTAGAGAAGTAATAAAGCAAATTAAGAATGGCAAGGCTCCTGGAATGGATAACATCAATTCGGAACTAATTAAAGCTAATGTGGAAACTTCCATTGACCTGTTACAACCGATGTTAGAGAAAATATGGAATGAAGAAAAAGACCCATTAGAATGGAGAGAAAGTTTAATAGTAAAGCTGCCATAAAAGGGAGATACAACTAACTGTAAAAACTGGAGGGGAGTTACTTTGCTAAGTATACCAAGCAAGATACTATCGAGAATAATCTTAAATAGAGTAAAGGATGTTATAGAATCAAGATTGAGGAAAGAACAAGCTGGTTTCCGCAGACAACGTAGTTGCGTCGATGTAATAAATACTCTAAGAATAATTCTGGAACAAAACAGTGAATGGCAAGCCACCTTATATCTTACATTCATCGATTTTGAAAAGGCTTTTGACTCACTAAATATAAGAGTCATGTGGCAGACACTAGCAGACTATGATATTGCAAAGAAGATATTAAACCTAATGAAAGATATGTACGAAGATTTCAGGGGCAAAATCCTACATGAAGGACAGCTTACAGAATACATAGATGTTACAAATGGAGTGAGACAGGGCTGCATTCTATCTCCGACAATATTTCTGCTAGTACTAGATGCAGTTATGAAGAAAACGATGGGTTGCAGGAAAAGAAGAATACAATGGGGACTCAAAGATAGAATAGAAGATTTAGATTTTGCGGATGACATCTGCTTATTATCTCAAAGACTTGGCGACATGAAGGAGAAACCAAAAAGACTACAGGAGGAGGCAAAGACAGCAGGTTCCACTATTAATGTGAACAAGAGTAAAGAAATGAGAGTCAATGCAAGAGGAAAAGAAAAATTGAATGTTTGTCATGAGCTGGTTGAACAAGTAGACTCATTTTCATACTAAGGAAGTGTCATAACAAAAGAAGGAGGGCCAGATGAAGACGTACAAAATAGAATCAAGAAAGCTAATGTGGCACATATACAACTGCATCCCATTTGGAAAACCTGCAATGTTTCTAGAAAGACAAAAAGAAGTATTTTCAATACAAATGTAAAATTAGTTTTACTGTATGCTTGCAAAACATGCAAAACCACACAAGCTAACACAAAAACGACACAAACCTTTATTAATCGCTGTCTCAGGCGTATCCTCAATGTAAAATTGCCAGAAATAATATCAAATGAAGAACTATGGAGAGAAACTAAACAACAGCCAATTGTAACCCAAATAAAAAGAAGAAAATGGAGTTGGTTAGGACACACCTTACGAAAACCAACTGGAGCAATGGAGAGAGCAGCCTTAGACTGGAACCCCCAAGGAGCCCGGAAAATAGGACCTCCGAAGAAGACATGGAAGAGAACAGTAGGAGAAGAAGCAGCCGAGAAAGGAAAAACATGAAGAGAATTCAAGGAGTTGGAACGTCACAGAGGCAAAAGTTGTCTCCTGAGAGGGGGCGTTTGCCCCGTATTCTGAAATAAGGTTATTAAAACATAGAAATAACATAAAAATTTGAAACGTGCAAATTTGACCGCATGATTTGAATATTAAGAGTTTCTTCGGAGAACTGTAACCATTAATTTATTGCAAGTTCGAGAAAAGAATAAACATAAAATATTTGAAGCTGAAAAACAGATCATAGCTACCGAGTGAATACGTGATCTAATGTATTCATGTGTTACTAACGATGCTCAGTATTAAGGACAATTGCCTGCAAGCGAACCAAACGCGTGTATGTTTGCGTTGCGTTCACATCACCGCAATTTAATTAATCGAAAGTAATTTAGCACAGTCAACCTCTGGAGCAATCGAATTTAATGTAATCAAACCCGCTGTTATTTCATACGTGTTGGTTTCGCATAATGGGTAGTTTTTCGCTAATGTACACTTCACGTCGGGCCTCTCGCGTTCTGGTTTACCAGTATCCGTAATTGTGTAATGCTGAGTAGTGTGGTTGCAAGAACTGAAATCGACATTGTCTTCTAAGGGTTACAAAAACAACGGCTGAAATGATCAAGGTTCGCTCTGTGTTCATTGTTTAACGTAAGACAGTAGTGGCTTCTGCCTATTCGCACTTGCACTCTCAAATACATCTGAATGGCTTATTGCAGAAAGGGACCTGAGTCACATTTTTGAGGTATCGGAGTTAATTTTTCATCTCCACTGTGTCTAGCAGCATACTGCAGGGGGGTGCATTGAGGGTTGCAAAATTAACTATTCATTATGTTGAATATTTGAGCCAACAACGGCACATTTCTTTCTTACACTATTAATATTATACGATTTTTCATTCTTTTTCTCAGAATTGTGCAAAAGTGACTCAGGTCCCTTTCTGCAATAAGCCATTCATCTGTAATGCAAATATTTTTTTATTATAGTTATTCATTGAACACCATCTTCTTCAAAACAAAAATGTTCCCACGCCACTTCACCTGCAATTTGCTGAGCTTCATCAGACCTCGGTCTGTGGCTACACTGTGCTTGTGAACACAACTCGATTTGTGTTACTCTACGTAGAGAAAACCGGTTCCCTATTTTGGCTTGTGTCATAGGGAATTCACTCGCACCGAGCCGCAAGTGTTAGTATCAACACTCATGCGCTGGAATGTAGTGTTGCAATCCCGTTCCATTCGAGACCACAAAAAGCAGAGTAAAATAAACTAAATCAATAAATCGAGACCATGTTACACCATGGCAAATTGAGGGATTTTTTTAAAGGGAAATTTGAAAGGTATCATCGCCATCTCACCTTGTTTCGAGCATGGCAGGGGCAAGAAAGAGGGGGTGATGGAGTGGGGAGAACAGAAAGCGAAACCAGTTTCTTGCATTGTAGACAGTTAAGCAAGAAAGGGAAGTTAGCTACAAAGCGTGCAACGACTACAGTAATAATACGGATACATATAATTTTCTTGATTTCGCTTTAAGTTGTTGGTTCGCTCAGTCGGTCATTAGATATAACTATGGCTAGGATTTTGATGCAAATGCATCTCTTTTTTCGGTAAGGCAGAAACATTGCATAAGTAGATAGGAACGTGTTTTACACGTAAGTGAATATATTGGGATGTCTTTGTTAGGGCATTGTTTTTACATTTTTTGACCTTTTTTGGAGTAAAGGGTTAAATTTTAAACTTTTTAAACCATTTAAGTCATTTTTCGGCCTATTAAAAGTCATATCATGCATTTTTCTACATTTTGGTGAAAGAAGAGGCATTTTACGTGCAAATGTAACCCTTTGAAGGAGAGAGGTTCCAGACTCTCGTCTCATTGCTTCAGCGCAGTTCTGAATGACTGTGTTTGAAGAGACAAAGAAATTCTTCTCTTGTGTCGGTGGAAGTCGAGAGAAGTTTTTCCATGTACAAGGCTTTCGTGTCCGACAACCAACAATCATTCACTTTTGAAAATTTGCATATGTTTTTCGTTGTGTACTGCAACTCAGTACTTAAAGTGTAAAAGATGACAAAAAGTGAACTTTCTTACTTGAGCATGAGATAGATAGATACTGTAACGTTAATTTGTAATTTGAATTCCTCTTGGTAGTTTATAAATTTGTCTTACAAATCTTTCAGAATTTTTAGGTCATTTTTCTAAGTTTATAGGGCATTTTCATGCATGTGTTAGGTCATAAATGCATTTTTTAAATGTCATTTTTTGGCAATTTTAAGGTCATCGAAATCCTAGCCCTAGATATAACCAACTGCTAGATAGATTACAATTGATTTTCTGCATGTGGTACTCTGATCGGCTTCATTGGTGAATGTAAATGAAGACCACAGGGAAAGAACCTGCTTTGTCCATTTTTAGCCAAATTGAGGTCAAGATGCTATCAGATAGCTCTGTGAACGTTCTCTGTAACTAAGAATTGTACAAAAATAGGACGTGTTATTTCCATCCATTACAGAGTTTTTATTGCATGTATGCAGGGAAAGAACCATACGAACAAGAAATAAAGTGCTCTCCTGTAAAATTAAGAAAATTTGCAAAGCACGTTCTTTCCCTCTGGTCTTCAAATGTTGTTTCTCTCCGAGCTATTTCAATCTGAAAAAACAAAAAAAATACAAACAAAATATATGACTTATCTATAAAAAAAATCAGGCAGAAATTATGAAGAAGTAACAAAGGGTAGTAAAGTAAATTTCGTTTAGACAAATTTTTCAAATATCATATCAAAGTATCAAAATTTTGAGACCGAGACTTGTCTCGTTAGCATCGTTGCTCTACATAGTTGCAAATCGGCCGGTTTATGTCAGTCTTTGTGACTATTAAATATTGAGGTTGTGTGTAGTCACGAGTCAGTGTAAGAAATTCGTATATATGCATACACGCGATCTCTACTATCTATTCAGGAGATATAACAAAATATTCACTGAAAAGCATCATAATCTTGTGAAGCATAACCAGGCCCGTAGCGAGGGTTAGGTTGGGAGAAGCCGAAGCCTAGAGCGCAATGTACAGAAGGCACTATTCAGGCTTTTTAAAGGTAACCAAGTCAAAACATGCTAAGGAGAAATTTACACTTGCAATTTTAATTCCCAAAGATGCACAGTCCGTTTTTTAAAGATGTTCTTCAGACACTAACTGAAATATTCTTAAACATGCTAAAAAAAATTTTAATCAGAAATGCAAATCACTTTAATAGATATGACCTATATTTTCTTTAATGAGTTTTTCTTTGTTTTCTTATTTCAAAATTTGTAGGATGTAAATATCACAAATCATGGCATAATATCAAAGGACATAAATAAAAACGCCATTCAGAAAAAAGTGTAGGATGTTACACAATAGGATAAGTATATTACATTACGTACTTTACGAACATAATGTGTTTGTTTCCTACATTCAAGGAAGCTGGCCCGCATTCACATGGTAGAGTATGTTGTATAGACTTTGCAGTATATGTTAACATCTTTCTTCATTGAGTACAATTATGAATGGAAGGTAAACTAAAATAAACATACGAGTACAGTCATGGAAAAAAGTTCTTCCCCATAAGGCTTTAATAGGAGCAAGTAATGCAGGAGGGTAGGCAACACATATTGCACCCTTCGATGATCGGGTGATTTTGCCTGTCTTAACACCGAGAAATGTGTTCCACGCGAAGGTCAACATGGCAGGAAAGCAAAGAGGGTCACGTGACTGTTGGTTACGTGGAGTGTTGTGCTTCTCCACGTCCCCAGTTCTTGATCCACATTGCAGAAAAAGTAGAGCTGCATGCAATATATGAAAATAGGTTGTTTTCAACTACACGCTTAATTATGATTTTCCCAATTGTAAATCTATCAGACGTGTCTCCCTATTTAGTCGGGACAGTCTTTTACTTTGAATTCCTGTTTGTCATAGGCGTAACTTGACGGGATCAGAAAGGGCATTTGTAAACCCCCCCCCCCCAAAATCAGGTTTCTTAAAGCTGCTAAAACAGGAATTAAATACTATGATTTGACGCGTCCAAAAAAAGTATTATATTGAAAGATTGTTCCCAAATACGTAGATAGCAATTTAATACTTTGAAAGTGTCTCAGATTTGTTTATTATGTCACATCTTAGTGTGGCACAGGTCTACTACAAAAGTGGAATTTCGTAACAGAAATATGAACCCACTCCTTTTATTTCGTAGCCGATTTCATCTTGAAACTGAAATTAAGAATATTAGTTAACAATGTCATTGGTAAACAATAAAAAAATGTGTTAGACCCAATTCTTTAATACCTTATCATAATCTTTATCGCAAGTTTAAATTTTGTTGTAAGTCCACTTTATGCAAAAAAAAAAAAAAAAGGTAAAGTTCTCACCTGTGCTTAGCGCTACGCCATGAAGTCGTATAGGGGGTGTGGGGGTAACGCCCCACACTTTCTTGATTCGTTCGTGAGTGGGGGTGATGTGATCAGCATCACGCCGCCCCACACTTTCTTGATTCGTTCGTGAGTGTGGGTGATGTGATCAGCATCACGCCCCTGACCGCCTTTACCCCCAGGGTTTCCCCCAGGTACCCATGTCATTCGACGCTGGGTGGGCGCCGGGGTCGCTTCCAACGTTAGAAAAGTTCCCGGGCTTGAACCGGCCGGGGATCGAACCCGGGGCCTATAGCATGGTAGTCAGACGCGTTACCGACTGAGTCACCGGCACAGATAGACTAATCTGATATGCATACAGTTTAAAGTGGGATCCGAACCACTACGTGCGATCACCTGGTATCGTACCCGAGACCCCTTGATTACAAGGCCTTACCACTACGCACAATCTTTGTATTTCGACCTTTTTAAACCTATATGTATCATATAAGAGGTTGTTTAACGTTGCTATGCCTCTATGGATTATATTTAGCTAGTATTCGAGCACATAGCGTCAGGTTTCATAGAATATAAGTTTCTCTTCCATGTTTATGGTTTCCTGTCTGCAGTAGAAAAACTGGCAGGTTCCCATTGCTTTTCTTTCAATAGTCTTCCAATGGTTGCATATCATATCACTCATATTTGATTCATTCGTTGCGAACACAATCCCCGATGGCGGAGTGGGATCGTGGGCGCCTTGTAATTAAGGGATCCCGGGTTCGATACTCGGTGGAGGAACATAGTGGTTCGGATCCCCCTTTAAACTGTAGGTCCATTCACGATTAGCCTAACAGGACATAAAGTGGACTTAAGACACCAAATCAAGCAACCAACACAATCCCGTTATTGTCCAGATTATCGAATCCAGAACCTTCGTCGCGAATAACATAAGCAGGAAGACAACGTGAAATAACCGAACAGAAACTGAACCTAAAACCTACATCGGATAGATTGGATTAAGTCGACGATACAGCACGGGTTCTGAAATGAAAAAGAATACGAAAGTTGAAGGACCTCTATACGCACCCACTTTTCCTCCACTCAATGGGGAAGATATCCTTCTAGCTGAGAAGCCTTTACGTAGCAGTGCCCTGAGGGAACTTCAAGGCCACGACGATAAAGTGTTCTACGTGCAATGACGGGACCAAATCATACGTCAGATAGCTGTGTTCCTTCTTATTTCGTACGCCAATGATAACTGGAACACGTGACCTCGTCTTTGGTAGAGCAGAAGCCTGCTTGCTTGCCACCGGCCTTTAGTTCAGTGACCTTCGCCCGTAGTCAGCAAGAGTGAATGACTCACCAGATACTTGTTGTCTGTGAGGCTACACAAGAATAGATATTTCGTTAGTGGCTGTAAGTATTGTTTCATCTGCAGTTATATCAGTTAACATTTCAATAGTTTCCTAATGGTTACGTTAGTGATAAACATGTAAATTAGTTCTCGAGAGTGAACGTTTTATCTATTTGAACGGGGGATTTTTATACAGCCTGCATGTATTATTTTTTCCTGAAACAAGAAGAAATTCGAAGACGCAAAAAGAGTTGTATAAGAGTAGTTAACAAAAGGAAAAAAGAAGAAGAAAACGAAAATGTAAATGCTGAAATAAATTATGGTAGAGATCGAGTGAATAACATTTTGTCATGGGGCCTCCTCGATGGCGTAGTGATAACGTCGTCGCCTTGTAATCAGTGGATCCCGGGTGTGATACACGGTGGATGCACATAGTGGTTAGTATCCCACTTTAAACTGAAGGTCGAGCCCAGATTAGCATATCTGTGCACCAAACCAAAACTAAGAAAGAAATTGTCACAGTGTAAGAAAATTTCATGTTCAACCAGATACGAAACAAAAGGGAATAATATATTGCAGGTTGGAGTTCACATCTGTAGCATCTAACCAGCACAATTATGAATCGCAACATATCGTATCAGATCCATTTTTATTATACATGTATGATAATATAAGGGAAGTAGAGGAAAGAGAAAACCAAGCGAAACACGGACGCCTTCTCCAGAATTTCAAATCTCGTTACGTAAGGTTCTGGGTTGGAGTCCCGAACAGGCATGACTTTCTTGTTCTTGCCCTTTTATCTGCTTCATTTCATCATAATTCATCGTTATGGTTTACCTGCAGGGAAAGAATGATGACAATAATTGCCAATACAAAGCCAATGACAAACAGAACAACTCGATTACGGAGGTGCCAAGAAGAAACGAGACTTGACAGTTTCTCCGTCTCTCGGTTTGTCGAATTGAAAATTGCTCTCCCGTTCTCGGTCTCGATTAGTTAAATATAGAAATCGAAAATGTATGTGAATGAATATACATGTATTTTATATATTCCGGTTTTGTAGGAGATTTCGTGAGAGATGAAGTAAGTACTCTTCCATCGTATTTATTTTTATAATTTTTATTCCCTGTTCGATGATCGCGACGATAAGAACGAGTGACCATTACATGAAATTGATGACGAAATAGTCAAACACCCCCGACAAGGACGGTACTCAAACCCGGGAACTTTGGCGACGATATCGAATGTCAATCACTTAATGAGCTTGACCACCGAGCCTGCTTAATGTTGTTTCTGTCAGGTAATTCGTAATAACTATCATTTGCTTCATAATTTATCTTATTGTTGTGATTAACCTGAATTCAAAGAATTAGTTGAAAGGCAAAAATGCAAGATTGAATGTCTCTGATGTTACTTCGTGCCGAATAATATGACGTGGTATTATGATATGAATTTATTAATCATATAATATGCCTATTCATTCCATTGATTGATCCCAATTGAGCACACAAAATATGCTATAATGTCCACTCCATGGAGGAGTGGTTAGCACAGCGCGCTACGATGCCATGGGTCCCTGGTTAGAATCTCGACTTGGGCGTGGGTGTCCTTGGTAAGTGTCCCTTCATCAATTTCATCACAGCATCACTCATCTTCATCGTCGCTATTTGACAAAAGTGAAAGAATAGCAAATCTAAATAACAAACATCCAATCAAATCGAACATCTCTACCGATTTAATTCTATACGGTACCGAATTCCCACTTTATTACTGCATCTTAAGTCATTTTACAGCATCTCAATTGTTTTCCGATTCGAAAACATTTGGAATGTTGTTTTGTGCAGTTGATTGTGCATTGTTTCGTTGTTTGGATTGTTTTATTAACGTCGCATTAATTAGTTTTAGACCAATCGTGACGGGGGAAGCAAGAGCACAAAGGAAGCGAAAAAGACAAGGAAGAGACCACGGCTTTCTTTAAAGATAGCATCCCGTGAATACAACTCAAGTGACTGCAGAATATTATGAATAAAATTTATTTCGCTTTTTCCTTTTATTTCTATTTCAGTTATTTTACTTCGCTTTTCTTCTACCACTCGCGTTACTCGTGTCGGTGAGGAAGAATTATAAACTCGTGAAATGGACGATGGTACAAAAAAATATATGCCTCTCCCACAGTTCGAAACTGTCAGTACAAAATATTGTCTTATTTTTAAAATTTACGGGCAAATATGGTGTGTCACGTAGCAATTTTCGCTTATCTATTTCTCAAGGGGTTCCATTGCCTCTCTGATGTCGTAGTGGTAACGTCTTCGCCATGTAATGAAAGCCTTCCGAATTCAATACCAAATAGAGAGGATTTGGTTCGGATCCCATTTTAATCTGTAGGTCCAGTGCATGAACTGGACTTAAACAATTAACGTGTGGCATGTGGTCTGTGATGAGAACCATCATTTCAGCGAACCTTCTTGACAATGACTCTAATATCACTTGAAAGAATAGTATTTCCTTACGAGTAGCTTCGTCAAGAAACCAGTTCCTGAAATTTTCTTCTGGAGGCATCGTAGCACCCAGCTGTTTGTTGTGGCTGGGGCACGAGTCATGTGACTCATGCTATCAAAGCTCAATCCTTCCCGAGAACTCAGAATCACCAGGCAAACTTAAGCGAATATTTTGTTATTTGGGTTGCATAAACAACAGGCTTAAGACGTTACGAAATTCTACGTCCCGTGGCCCAGGTATTTTTTTCTAAGACTGTACACACTTTTACTCCCGTTATATTCTAGTCAACGGTCCGATTTCCAGTCGGTGCACAAGGCAGCTTTAAACTCTACGTCCAGCACCAATTAATTATCCTGCCTAAGTAAAAAGTTTACTTAAATCAAGTTTTCAAGACCTTTTGGTCACGTTCACACTTCGTAACAAGTCGAATGGACGAAAATACAAATCGAGAAAGGAAATAGTAGTATACTCTATCTAGGGAATCTCTGGGGCAAGGCTGCGCATAAAACTAGAGAAGGGAAGAAAGCAAGTGGGTGGAGCGAAGGAGTACACGCTGCTAGAAAGGCTGGAGTCACTTTCCCCCCTCCACGTAATTCCGTTCCCTCTCACGCGTTCATTGGTGGAGTCCTCTTGAGTCACTACTTGCGCAGAGACTTGCTTTGGTTCGCTCCCTCCATAGATTCCCGGGACAGAGTATAATTTCCTGGTCTCCCCAGTATAAAAAAACAACCTGTGCTTGTGTTTCATTTTGTTTTTTGCTACGTCATTCGAGAACCTACAAAGGAAATAAATGTCCTGGAAAATGAAATTAAAAAGCGAATATGCTTTCTTTTTTTAAAAAAAGAAAGAAAAAAATGACTTACATATACAGCCAAAGGCAAAATAAATACTAGGTGAAAAGTCAATCACCATTTCATTCAGTCTATTTTTCACAATGTAGTGGTCATTATTTTAAAAAAACGTCAATAACCAGAGCATAATATTTACTTAAAATCAACAGAATTCAATTCCCTAAAACAACAGGGGGGGGGGGGTAGAATTTTAAAAAATAATGAAAATAGTTAGTATCTTTACCGTTGGCTGTAACTGAAACAGGCGAGGATACATTAGAAAGAAACTAAAACCCAATGACCTTTCGTGTAACAACACTATCAATTTTCAACACTTTCATCAACTCAAACCATTTCCATTCTCCATTCGACGAAAAACACTATACTTTTTTTTCATGCTTATACTACAATAGTGAATAACCACAAGTTCCATTGGCTAATTGCTATGTTGCACAGACTTCCAGCGAACATTTTTTGCTTCAAAGGAGAGATGAAAAAAGAAAAAAGAGAGAAATATCAGAAGCTAGAAAGAAAGTGCAAGAAGAGAGAAAGAGCTACTTATCGACCGTGGTAAGGGTATTTTCCAAAAAGTGGAAAAGATGGGCGGCAACTATGACCCCCACGCCCCCTTAATCAGCGCCACTGCTTGAGACGGTTGTTGCGCCGAACCAATGCACCCTCCACACTCGCACACATATAGCATATAACAAGTATGTATATATATACATATACGCCAGAGGTACCGGGTTCGAATCCTGGCCTGGGCATGGATGTTTGTGAGTATCCATTCATCAATTTCGTCACATCATCACTCATCCCCATCTTCGCAAATTAGCCAAAAGTGGCACAAGAAGCGAAGTAAAATAAAGTGAATCAAACCAAACCAAATTCAAACATACGACACACACACACGTTTATATATATATATATATATATATATATATATATATATATATATATATATATATATATATATATATATATATATTATATGTGTGTGCGTGTGTGTATGTATGTATGTATGTTTATATATATATATATATATATGTGTGTGTGTGTGTGTAAATGTATATGTTTGATTTTAGTTTGATTTGATTCTATATATAGAGTAGAGAAGGTTAAGACTGCGAACCGTTTTTTTTTTCAGGTGAAAATCATACACAGTTGGAACCACTGCTCCATTATTACTTCGCCAGGATGGAAGCTAGCCGTGGATGTTAGTGAAGACACGTTGGTAGTTCGTTGTGCTGAGAGAGGAAAGCGAGAGGAATTTTAAGGTGTTTGCTATCTGTTTTGACACTAAGTTTTCTTAGAATTTCTTCACTGTAAATGTAGATATCAGGATGTTGATTCATAGAGGCAGCTGTGCTAATGCCGAGTCCGCCTGTGTATTCGTTTTCATTGCATTGCCAATGGTTCGACAGCATCACGTGCTTTGTTCCCGATTGCGACACGGGACAAGACTGCGCAATGAATTCCAGGCGAACAGATATTTTACAAATCTGCAGTAATTGTTGGATAGATATAAGTTTCAATCATGCCGTGTATTTAATATGGATGAACCTGGTGTCAGCGCAGTTCCTTTGAAACTTCCAAAGGTGTGATAAGAGTGAAGGAGAAGAATCGGTTAAGAAAGTTGTTAGTGGGGAACGTGGGCAAACCATCACTACTGTATGTCGTATGAGCGCGTCAGGAAGTTTCATTCCTCCTGCATTCATCTTTCCACGGAAGAGAATGACAGCAGAACTACTTGAAGAGGCACTGCCATCTGCTTTTGGTATGATGATGAAATGAAACATCCTTGCTGAAGAAGACGTATCAAGCTGGCAACGTCAGAAGAAAGAGTCCAGTTGCCCTGCTTGTGATGAGAAGTACAGCGAACTCCCAGCCGAGGACTTGATTCACTGTGTCACCTGTTTGGATGGCACGACAGATGCTTCTCATATGAAAGAGGAACTTTCTTTAGTGATTTGTGTTCCTTTCTCTAAAACCTTCATTCGAATGTGACTCTGTTTAGAAAGTGTTAGTACGTTGCGCATTCTTACCCGAACGTGATCGTAGTCTTACCCCGCGCTGAGGGTAAGACTGCGCGTTTGCATTGTCATGCCTTTCGTTTGTCTTCTGCTGAAATATTGTTTATTGAGCTTACGGAAATTTACTGTATGTTGGCAAAGGATAGTGCATTCTGTGTTATTTTTTCCTCATGTTACTATAGATTCAGAACTTATATGACATAATGAACAAAAACTGCGCAGTCTTGCCCCATCTTACTCTATATTTCTCAGAACACTTTCAATGGAACATATATTTGGTTCTCTTGTTCGAGATCCATGCATAAAATGTGGCCCATATTCAAAGGAGAGAAAGTTGGAAGGAGAGAGAGGCAGAGGGAGGAAGAGAGAAAGAGAATAAGATGGAGACTTGGGGAAATGGGAGAGGGTAACATGTAGGGAAATGTACTCAAATTAGAAACATAATACATAATTTACTTCAAGCTTTTGCTTTCCACTAGAAGCTGAGATTAAGTATTACTATGCTGAGAAAAACTAAGAAATATTATGTAATATTTTACTATTATAATTGATGTATTGAAATGTCAAATTTCGCAACCTGTAACTGATAAGAAAACACACACACACACTTACACCCCACACACATACATACATATACACACCACACACTCACACTCTAGTCACACTCTCACTCACACATACACACACACACACACACACACACACACATTCTCTGCGTGTGCGTGGCAGTGTTTGTGCGAGTGTGCCAATACCAATTATATCTATCATGATTAATTTGCTAATCGACATAATGACAAACTTTTTCTAAATACGAGTAATAAAGTTTATAAACATTACCGCGAAGGGTTCTTAAATTGGGCTGGGCTAGAGAAACATACATGTTAATGTGAATATATATCCAGCTGAAAGCAGACATATGAGAAATGAAGCATCTCCTTTGGATCGGTCGCTAGGGAACTAGTCTGAAACCCTCTTCCCTTTAGTCTGACGACATACAATGTATTGGCTTGAGGCTGAACAATGAATGAAAACTCTTCACGCCAAAGAAATTTTGACGTGAGATATAAGCCGGCCTCTTTAAAGCAAGAGGCCTCAATATGAGTTGAGTTGGATGTTGAAATTTCATTTTGTGTGTAGTGTCATCCTTCAAGTTTGTTTTCTTAGCGAGAGCAGAAAAAAATATTCTCGTAAATCTGAATATAAGAGTGTTTGGCAATTCCATTGCCAGAAGGTCGTTTGGGTGGGCAAAATATTTTCAGGTGGTTACAGTATTTGTCAATATTCCTGGGGTTCTTTCATTCCTCTTTCGCTCTTCTTGCTTTCACCGTTCCTGTACATTATTATCATTTTCTATATTTTCACTTCTTTCTTTATCTCTTTTCCTTCTTTTTATACCATATGTTTCTCTTTAATTTTCAGTATGGTATAGTTATATTACTTTCGAAATGTCTCCAGCTGACTGCTCGGGTCTAGCTAGCCAGCCTATCAACAGTGTAGAACGCAAGCACGAGGCTTAGCGATAGGTGCTGCGTTAAGATGAGGTCATCGGCTCGCTTGTTGATTGGTGGCTTTAGGAGTTATGACTCGCATCCAAGCTGCAAATGCAGAACAGGAGGATGTTACAGAAATAACATCACTCTAACTTGAACCCACAATGTCAAACACTCTCGTTAGAAAGAACAAATTTAATAATTCCACTTATGTAGAACGGAAACACTACAAAACATCATGCAAAATAGGACGTGGAAAAAAAGGAAATTATTCGCTCCTCTAGCACCCAAACGGTGCATCCTAGAAGAAAAATGCACAGAACGATTTTTGTAGAGAATGTTATGTAGATTAATTTTTGTCATAATCTGTTTTGCTATGAAATGCTTTCCAAGCGAGATATTTGCAAAAAAGCTGGGAGCCATTTTTCCAAGAATAAGTGTACGTAGAAGCACCGGACAATGGTTGAGATCCAATTAGCATTGCTTGCTGCTACAAACAAGAACCCGTAATCTTACGGTAAGGATTTGCGGCACAATTGCTTCGGGTTTACGGCGATTGTTTTTACGGTATAAATCAAAGCTCGAGACAGCCTGGCGTACGTTGTTTACTGACACTTCCACCACGAACTAAAAAGGCAAGTTGATCCAGGAATTCCGAAAGATTAATAGGATCAGATTGTGTCTCGCCGTGAAGGTTCTTTGCGGAGGATCCCGACTCCGGATGCGTCCGGCTGCCATCTTTTACCTTGATTGAATCCCGAGTCGGCCACAATAAAATGACCATAAGAACAAACTTTCTCCGGCTTCATTCAGGAAGGCAGCCATAAATCGTTAAACCCGTAGGAAGATGGTTTTTGCCTCGTCTTCTCTTTTTTCCTCTCTGTCTCTCTCTCTCTCTCTCTACTGGTGCTCTCCTCCTCTGGCTGATGGACCGCGGTGGTGTCTCTCGCCTGGAGATAAGCAAAATCTTGGATTCCGTGAAGAAATTGGGATGGAGAAGCGGTCCAGTTTTCTCGGAGTGTTTTTTTTTTTTTAAGAATACCCATAACTTGGTATATTTTTGCAGGTTTTGCGGGTAGAGAATCGGAAGTTCCTGGGTTCGCGTCCCAGTTTAAGACTCAGCTGAACCTTTGACTGACGCCAGGGCAGCGGTTTTCGAAATTTCCTCTTTTTTTGAAAAACCGCTGCGATATTCCAAAATCTGAAAAATTGCATCTGCTTAGAATTCCTTCTAGGGCATTCATATAAATCTTCGTGTGGTTTGCATTCGCTGTTGTTTAGATATTACCAATAGTTTAATAGACTTACGTTGCTACGAAACTATTGCTAATGTCATGTCACTATGTTGATGAAAAGTCATGTTTTATATTTCAACGCCTCAATTGGAGCTTGTTTTGCTCTCCTGCCACTTTTTCGCTAGTCGCGAAGATGAGGATGATTGGATTGAATTTTTCGTTGTATGTCCATTATTTTGCACTGACTGGACTGGACCTACAGTTTAAAGTGGGATCCGAACCACTACGTGCCTCCACTGGGTATCGAACCCGGAACCTATTAAATACAATGCGACGACGTTACCACTAAGTCATCGGAGAAGCCCGTAGAATGATTGGTGATAAGATGAAAATTATAACACCATTAAGCCTTGTTTCCATGATATGAAAAACTAAATATGCTGACCAAGGAAGAAATTAATTTTATTATAAAACATAAACTAAACGTAACATTTCAACCTTCTAGCAAGGTCTTCTTCAGACTCTGCACCAAGTACAAATGTAACAAGGTACAAAACAGGACGATATATACACACACAAGAATAACTCCCCTACAGACTATTAGAAAGTTGTTTTGGAACAATCTAGCCGGTGGCTTTCCCTTGTCAACTGTACTTTCACCTGAAAGGCTAAACATTTTCTTTCTGGAATGGGGGACTGAAGATAAACAAAGAATGGAGGAAGCTGTTAGAGTGGAAAGGACAAGAGAGAAAGAGGAGAGAAGAAGGAAGAAGAATGAAGGAAAAAGAGAGTGAGATTAAGAGTCCAACCACATTCCAGATGAAAGAAAATGTTTAGCCTTTCAGGTGAAAGTACAGTTGACAAGGAAAGCCACCGGCTAGCTTGTTCCAAAACAACTTTATAATAGTCTGTAGGGAAGTTATTCTTGTGTGTATATATATCGTCCTGTTTTGTACCTTGTTACATTTGAACTTGGTGAAGAGTCTGAAGAAGACCTTGCTAGAAGGTTGAAACGTTACGTTTAGTTTATGTTTTATAATAAACTTAATTTCTGCCTTGGTCAGCATATTTAGTTTATGAAAATGATGATTATTTTCACGAACAATGGACAGCACACAACACATGCCCCACAGAGGATTATACTGGTTGTGAGTCCAGACGGCAGAGCCTCGTTAGTCTGAAAAATTCAGTCCAGGGGGCTACTACGTGGAGGAGAAGGTGACATTTCGGGTTCTTCTCTAAAGGTCTCCTTAATAAGTTTCCAGAATTTAAAAAAAAAAATCTTTTGATATGAGGCACGACAACCAACCCCCTTGAAAGAATTCTCCTCCACAAACCTAAAAAGAACGAGGTGTGTAGAATTTAAGAACGGAATAGATATTAATTTCAGTATGCTCATGGAACGAAATGTGAAAAAAAATAAAGAACAAGGTTCCCAGATATTCACTCATCCAGTATAATCAATGGTATATAAGAATAATGGTAATTAAATGAAATTTGAAAATTACGCGGTGGTCATTCTAGGACCATGATACAATTCAAATATAATTCCCGGCAAGGCGAGCTTTCCAAAAATTCAAGGTTGCAAGCAGATGTTTTTTTTTTTCTATTTCAACATTACGTATTACTGCCTCTCACCATCAACACACACGAATATACAGAGCATTCCCTGACATTCGCTACGAGACTCGGCGGCAAGCGGCCCGGCGTCAGTGATTGTCTTTCCCGGTGAAAGGGTCCGCGACAGTCGCACGCTACAGTCTGTTTTTTCGCTCTCCCTGCCTTCGCTCTCTTTCCCTTTCTGTTAACGTTGCAGACTGACGCCAGTATAATCCTCCCTCGGAAGTTGTGTTGTGTCGTGTCCGTGTGTTGAAGATTGTGGCTTAATATGGCACCACAAAAGTTTACATTACAACAAAGAATTTATCTTGTCGAGTGTTACTTCGAAAAGAGGAATTGTGGAGAAGTGCGACGACATTTTGCAACGAAATTTCCTGGTGTTCCCCTTCCACATAGGACCACTATATTATACCTCGTAAAAAAGTTTAGAGTAACAGGATCAGTTCTGAATAAAAGTGGAAAGAAAAATGGGGAAATCTAAAAAATAAAGTATACAAAGACAATCCGCACACCATTCGTGAGTTAAAAGAGAGTATTGTACGAGATGTCGGGAGAATTACAGTAGACGAATTTGCACGTGTAAATGCCAATTTCCTTGGGAGATACCAGGAATGTGTTGCAGCAGAGGGACATCATTTTTAACACCTTCTGTAGTGAAGTTTAGTACACAATATGAAAACTGTAATTTTAATAGCCGACTCTACCGACTGTCGCGGACCAGTTCACCGGGAAAGACAAGCGCTGATGCCGGGCCCGTTGCCGCTGAGTCTCGTAGCGAATGTCAGGGAATGCTCTGTATAAACAATATAAAGTGTCTGTATGATTCCAATGATTCCCAAAGTTCTAATTCAATTCAATTGAACGGTACATCCTACTATTCAAAATATTTAATTTAAGATTTGGAGTTTAATTTTCCATTTCACTTAGACTCCAAATACATCTAACAACACAAGTCACAAATATTACGGGATATACTAATCTATGAAAAATTGTTATTTGTACAAGAATCTCAATCTTAAAAATTTACCTAATCAAGTTCGTGGTATCTTATCTTGCAATAATCTTCTGCCTGTCAGATAGATTGTTCTGCAAAGGACACTTACAAAGTAAACGAATTTAGAGAATTCTCTTTCATTTTCCACACAGCTTTCTTTTATTTTAATTCCTTGATAAAAATAAAAGCTGAACAGTGTAAAACTTGACTTGAGGCATTTGTAAATGTATGAATTCATTTGGATTAATAAAAGTTGCAATTTTTCACATCTACGGAGAAACATTCACGTAGAGTTGACACATTCCCAGAGTCAATAAATTCACGTATAATTCCCGGAATTCAAGGAATTTCCAGTGAGTAGCCACCCTGCATTAGTTTATAATGATAATTGTTATTTGATTGTTATTATTTCCTTTCAAATTAATAGCAACGGCCTGATACCCCCTATAAAAAATTCTGGTGACGCCCCTGTGCCCGGTATACGTTCTTCAGGGTGAAAATAAATGTGTATCTAGTTTGTTATGAGAAGAAGAAAGTATACGAGTGCGTTGTGTGGTTCTTATGAACATACCACCTAAAGATTTCGATTCGAACCCCTTCAGGGGCATGGATGATCTGTTCCTTTACGAGTGAACGTGTCTTCAAGTTCAGTTCATCTTCATTCATCCTCATTGTTGCGTTTAACCTAAAAGGCACGAATACAGCATAGAATAAAACATAATGCATTAATAAGTTGTTCGTTATAAACAGTTACCAAATTAAACGTTATGCTTTGGGACGGATGCTAAGAAATCCGATCTCTTTCTGAGGTATAGTTGCACATATTAGTAGTAGTGGCAGCGGCGGCGCCAGGATCAATCATCTAGGGGTGCAAATGGGTGCGAAATGAAATTTAGGAGGTGCGATGTTGCAAATAATGTAAAAATGAAACATGCATGTATGCTATAGTCACTACATGAAATATCAATTTAATTTTAATGTTCATCTTTGAAAATTTGCCAATGAAACTAAAACTCAGTACAGACTTTTTCCATTTTTCTTGCTTGCTTGTAATGGGTTTCCTGTAGTATACAATAATAGTTATCTTTCTATCATTCTACGCTCAGTACATATGACGATATGGTTTTCCTAATTAGTATAACATGACATGTAAAGGATGCAAGTGTTTTCGGTTGAATGAACAAAACACTTTTGGTTAAGCTTTTTAGTAATTCAACCATAAAATATACTAAATTTGCTAATTTTGAACAAATTCTTTGGTAACCATAAGCATAAAGCAATGTGCACGATACTTAACATTTCGTACAAGTCATTCATTTATTGCCTGTTTAAACAAATATTCGGTTTCTGTAAACTATTTTTTTGGTTATGCCAAACTTTTTTCTGTGAAGAATTTACCGTATTTTCGTCTGAAAATAGGTTATGAAAAAGGGATGCTGATGGGAATTATGGGGGTGTGCAAGCACCCCTTCGCACCCCTCCCTGCCGCCACCCTGAGTAGTGGGGATAGTAACAACAATGCCAAGAAAAATAATAATTCATTTTCTCAATCTGTTTCCGGAGTATTCACTGTTACACTGAGGATTTCAGTGGCGCAACCACAGGGTGGGGGGCATTGCCCCCCCCCCCAACCTTCGACGGAAGTCAATTCTAGGGGAGGGGGCAAGGGTCCTAACATTGACGGCCAAGGGCACCTGCAGGGGGGGACTAAGAGAATTGCCCCCTTCGTAGGTGGCGCCGCGAGTCGGCCATGGATGCCGAATGATCTAAATGAAAAGAAGTTGTGAAAGAGAGAATGCCTCAGCGTCCCTTAATATTATTTGCGCCCTATTAGGGGCAAATAGGGGGAGGGGGAAAATTGACGGTCAAAGGCACCAGCAAGCGGGGCACAGAGGAACAATTGCCCCCTTCGATTTCAAATCTTATGCATATTATAATACATTTCGCAAAATTTTCTTGCTCGCTCGCAAGGCCCGCTTATCTCGGTATGGTCAGGTTTGGAGCCGTAGCAAGGGGGCGGCGGGAGTCGGCCATGGATGCCAAGCGATCTTAATGAAACTAATTGAAAAAGAGAGAATCTCATGACGTCCAGTGAAATTATTTGTGCCCTATTAAATTAATATTGTTATCAATTGCAAAAATTGTATCTAAAAATTTTCTTGCTCGCTTCGCTCGCAATATCCTGTTTTCTGTAATGTAGTGTTGTATATAGCTATGTATTGAATAAACTTTGAATACCTACACAATTAATGTTAGCGTGTTGCATATGTCTAAAACATATGTTGTAAATGTATGTTATATGTACAAAAATAATTATCTTCGGGTTGCATTTATCATTAATTTTCTGCCATTCAAAAATACAGTTAGTGTCCTTGTTTTCCATTATTAGCTAATGTGAAATTGATTGTTGAAAAAAAAAATCAAATACTTTGTTCCAAACAAATTCTTTAGTACCGACCTCAACCCTGTCTTGCGTAATTTACGAGGATAATAACGTCTTTGATACTACTACTACTACTACCACTAGTAATAATAATAATAATAATAATAATACCATTATTGTTATTATTATTAGTGTTTTCATTATTGTTGTTGTTGATGTTGGTACTTTTATCCCGGTACTTCCTCCCCCAGACAAAAAATCTTGGTTGCGGCTCTGGAGCTTTCTACTGATTTTTTAAAAAAATTTACGCATAATTATTGGCATTTGAGAAATTTTATTTTTCACACAGACTCGTTACGGAATTTACATTTAAATTCTTTGAATATTTGCTCCAGTGTAAGCGTATTTCAACAGAAGAAATAACGGTGTGTTACCGTCATTTCCGCTGCCATTCAACTACCGTTATTATATTGAACATGACCGTTTTTAAAATGCTGGCGTTTTTGATTACACAGCATTTTATTCCCGGCTCGTGACAAAAACATTAACGGATATAACATAGTTAACTGTAAGTAATGTAATAATGTAATTTTAATTATTAAATTTTTTAAAAATATTTTTCTGGTGCAAGCAACAGCAATTTATAATCAATATTTATCTTTAAGATGATAAAGTAATCCAATTTAAATTTGAAAGTTTCTTTTCTTACATGTCTCAGTGATGTATTGTAAGCCTGTATGTAGCATGTGTGGTGGATGCGTGTCTTTAGCAATCCAACGCCACGTTTATTTCTAATTGTTACTAAAGCACAGAGAGAAAAAAACTGTTCCTTGCCGTTTTTGTAAATTAACAAGCAGACTGTTAACATTTTAAGGGGCAGAATATTATAACTCTTATCGTAATTACTAGGGCTCCGATAATTATGCATATTGCATATGCATATGCAAATGCATATTTAAGGATGTTTAACTAAAAATGCATATTTCATATGCAGGTGCATATTTGTATGAAAATAAGTTGATGTGCATATTTTTGTACTCACAACCAACGCCGAGCATATATTGTATTTATTTTTCTTCTCCTCGCTTCTCTTCTCTTTTCTTTATCTTTTCTCTGTCTTTCTTCTTTCAACAACTTCAAACAAGTTACAACTTCAAACAAGCATCAAATTATAGAAGACGTTAAAGAGGCCCTCGCCTAGGTTGAAGATCCTGTGTATGTACAGAAAATGGATGCAGTATTGAAAAAGAACAGTGGGTATGCAACAATGGTGAAAGAAGTTTGCAAAATTCTGCATACAAATGGACAACGTGTGGATGATCTGGAACTTGATGTGTCTGACTTTGTTGCCCTAAAATACAGTCCACTTGTATCTTGCGACTGGAACGTGTGTTTTCTGAATATAAGACAATTCTAGCTGAAAACAGAAAGAGTTTCAAGTTCGAAAATTTGAGACATCATGTTGTTATCAAATGCAATCATGATCTTGATCTGTAATGTATTGTATTTCATTTAACGCAGAACCATATTAATTTTTAAAAAATCTGTATAGTGAATGAGCATTCAGAATAATGCATTTTCATTGCCTGGCATGTAATCTTTCATAGTTTGTATTCCTACATCATTTATAAAACAAACTTGTTTTTAAAGTGCATATTTAAGTGCATAACTATCCGAGCCGTAGTTATTACTATTTACTGATTTTTGGCCAATATTAAGAAACATGAAATATTTTTAAGCATTTCTTGGTTGTAAACAGTCAGTCTCATAATGGTGTGTGTACTTATGACATCTGAATGCAAGAAAACATACTGACTTCACGAATAAGTTTAATATGGGACATATTCGTGTTGCAAGTGTGACCATTCCGTTCTCATGGGCGGTTACAGTCACTCTGTCAGGGATGCTTGCGTTTCTTTTGGGGATATCCCCCCCCCCTTTTCTGTAAATTCGCGCCCTGTTTATGGTTGCTGTTTGTTGGTTCGTGCAGAATGGAATTAAGAGTTTTAACAACTGTAGATGTCGGGTCTAGTTGTACCTCTGTCTTCAAGGATTGAATATGTATATATGGTCATTTGTATGATTGTGGGGTTGCAATAAGAACACTGTCTTATTTAACCTTGAACAGGTTCCTCATAATGACTAGTTAGAGTACGAAGTTTCAGATTTCATCAGAGTTTCTCACACTCACGCAGTGAAAGCTTGGCTACCTTTAAATAAAATGAGTTTCATTATATAGAGCCACAAACATACGAATGACTATTTGAAAAAAAAATAGAGCCACAAACATACGAATGACTATTTAAACATATATTAATTCCTGTGCAAAATGTCACCTTGAGAATTAAAAAAAATAAAGTATTTGTTTTGACATCCTTGTATCTGTTTCGAGGATCAAGCGATGCTTTGAGAATGAGACGAAATGACAGGCCGGGATTTATGTATGTGGGCTAAACAACAACCTCCTCGAATCCCAAATTCAATAGAAGTTCCAACTTTTAGGCCAAATGTAAATGTATCTTTTTTACATAATTTTTTGTGCCACATTTATCATTTTGTGGCTCCTCTCAAAGTATTTTTCCCCAGTGGAAACGTCATCGCAGATGGAGACCAGAGGCTGTAAATACCCCACCGTAGATTCTGGCCAACGAAATGGAATGAACCACACTAAAGTCTTGGATAATCTGCAGTACAACCATTAAAGTCTGTCCGGTCTTGAGGACCTTTTGACCTTTCTCATCTACGACATCTACGACTCAAAAATATCGTGTTGACTTTTCTACATTCGTAAAAGTTAAGTGTACTCTAGATCTAGCTCTTGTGTGTTATCTGTAATAGTTTCATAGTACCGTAAGAATAGTGTCAAGTCCAGATAAAACATTTAGATAACAGAGAACGCAACACTCGAAGTTCCTTCTTAACACGCCACCGATACAGAATTTAGAATGTTAGCTTTGTTCTAAATAATAATGATTTTAGACAAAAACTATTCTAACACAGGTCCAAGACATAGTGGGGTCTTTAAAGATTTTTATTTTTCCCTACAAATTTACACAGCGCACAGCAATGCCTTTCAAGCTGGAACCGGGTGACGCGCGATTCTGTATCAAATACTATCGCCATGTCTGATCTGATATTTCTAGATTTTTCGACTTTCGATATATGAAAAATATGTACTAACGTAATATACCCTTCATAAATACTAGGGACACACTACTAGAACCTCAATTTCATACGCTCCTGTTTACTGTGCACAACTTCAACAATAAAGTACAGATGTCAGAACTGTTGATGTAATTGTTCTAGAGGTATTTAAAGTTTCGTTTCACAGTTGTATTTACTAATCAATTGGCATTGCTAACTAATTATTTTGTCCAGTGACATTAGTAGTTTTCATTAATCTAAATTCAAGGAGACTGATGCCAAATTTATACAACTCTTTAAGCGCAAAGTAGAAATATTACGAATTCATAATTTATTTCCAAAAGAAAAGCAAATGTGTAGTAAGTTCAGTAGTATATGTTTGGAACTATCTTGAAGTAATATCGGTGAAACTGCGCCTACACAGATGTAATACGATTTTCTATAGTTCATGCAAGGTTTGTCTTGCTGTTGTCACATTTATCATCAAATATTTCCATCACTACATTATGATAAGGATGTGTGGTTTATAACGGAAATTAGGCACGTATTACATTATTCGTATTCTGTTCCATGGTCCGGTTAGCCCGTTATGATTTAAGTTCTGTAGTGAAGTGCTCAAAAATAGATTGTGTTAGAGACATGTGAAAAATGAGAAAGCTTTTGCTTCTTTTTTAAAAATTAATTTTCATTTACTTACCGGCTCGTGAGTGGCCGTTTCTAGGTTTAGTGTTAATAGACGGAATGTAATAAATATGCACACAATAGTTCTTTGATAGTGGTAGAATAGAAATCCGTTATAAGGGATATTTGGTAATCGATTTTCGTAATCAATGTTTTAATATGATTTAATTTTACACTAGATGGCACCACATGATAGAGCGTGAGAGAATATCCTGATGAAGACAATTCATTTAGAAAATAACTATAATGTCTAATGAAATTCTAAAAAATGAACTGATACGATATTGAAGAGTTAAATCTGGTTTCAAGGTTACAAAAAGACCCCAAAGTGCGTCAAGTGTCACAAAAATATGCATATCTTTGTGAGTAACACAATGAATATCAAATAAGTGATAGTGATTTATACACTTGTGTACATCGTCGTCTGTTCAGAATTCTAGTAACACAGTGGAGTGCATTAAATTATGATGTAGATAGGTTCAGGGAAAAATACATGGTTTTAAGTGTTTTGCAATTCCCTGCCGATTGATCCAATAAAAATGCATTTCAAAGAAGCCAATGCATCACAACTTCATAAAGTTTGTTTCGGTTAAATTCGAATGTCTGTGTAGATATAGGAAAATCTAGAGTAATTACACACATAGCTCGAATGTATCAAATTATGGTTGACGCACTTTCCGCATCATGGACTGGCACACTTAACCGTGCAATTTTGTGTTCCTTTGAAATTATCGGATCTGATCTGTTTTATTGATGCATTGTAGCGTATCACACGGAGGAGAAGCTTACAAGGTACACTTTGATTCATTTCTCTGCATAATTTATCCACGTGCAAAATTATTTTGATGTATCAAAGTGCTTCATTAACAGTTTGTGCAATTTAGTGTATTGTTTGAGTACAAAGATTACAATCTGTGACACATTTTGGGTTTTGTATGTAGAAACTGGAACAAAGTGTTATAGGATAAACTAATAGAAATTTCATTTCAGAGATGAATACGGCTTATACCTTGTATTTTTTAAAATTTGCAAAACTTTTCTGCAACTTTTAGCTGATCAACGACGATGATGGCAAGACCGTGAGTCGAACACCCAACGCACTCGGCTACCAAGGTGGCTGTTATAACTTAGAGGAGAAGAATATGTTAGTGTGCGATTCGATAATAGCATATATATATTTTCCCCTGCCTTTAATAAAGAACCTCTCTTCATATTTTTTTTTCCATTCTTGCCTCTAAGACACTGTAAAAAGAATTATAATTGATAATTATATACTCTTACATTTGAACCAGGACCAGCCACGAATAGCCATATGATCACAAGTTTGGAAATCAGAGCATTTAGTTCTTCAGTATTATGTTCTGTATAGTCTCATACTAAGATATGTAAGAAGTATGAACAAGCCCACCCGCAGGATTTTTTCCTCGGAAGGGTGGGGAAAGAGTAAGGTTTAATATCTTGCCCCTCAGTCATAAACTTGTATCTTATCTTTCATTATTATTGTTATTGTTACTATTATTATTATTATTATTTTACAAAACATAAAATTTAAATTGAGTGAAAATACCTTGCCGCTATTGACAAATTCAGACTTGAATCGACTATTTACATGGGAATTGGATACACCCTGCTTCCTTTCCATAAACATTATCACTTTGGTGATGAACAATTCTTTATCTTTCCTACTTTTCATGATGCATGAGCCGGCCCCGTGACGAAGTGGTTAGCACATCGCGCTACGACGCCAGGGATCCTGGGTTCAAATCCCGGCCTGGGCATGGATGTTTGTCAGTGTCCATTCATCAATTTCATCATGTCATCACTCATTCTCCATCTTCGCAGATTAGCCAAAAGTGGCACAAAAAGCGAAATAAAATAAAGCAAATCAATCGATCATGATGCATGAATATTAAACAGAGACCACTTAATTTGCTCTCCTTCATGGCACCTATGATCCATGTTTTTACGCGTCGAAGGTACTGTATAAAGAAAAGACAATTCAAAATGACGCCATGTGAATTATCAATGATAGGTGCCGACTTCAGGAAATGACTTCCGACTTTTCGGGATTCCGAACAGTCGAGAAATTACAAAATGATTGTATTTGAAAGTGGTTAATTCTTGATATTTTGGCGCTAAAAGTGTCTAAAATTTCGGGGAGGGGAGAGATTTAACCACATCTGGAAATTTCGAAAGTTTCCTGTCCCTAAACTGGGCTGGAAATGACGAACATTTTTTCAATGCAGGGATTATAAAAATTTCCATCCCCAATTCCGTCCCGACCAAAACTTCTCGTCCGGCACACCCCTAGTTACGGCAATCAAGATGATTCGAACGCCTGTGGTGAAAACGTTATTTACAGTAATTGCTGTAATTTACAGTCTTTAAGCCACTTAAAACAGTATTATTTATAATAATTGAAATATTACCATTCGAATTACGTTGTCTTTTCCAGATATCTAGGAGGGGAGCAAGTGCCCACCTGCACACACCTACTTTGCGGGTGACCAGGAATATGATATTTAAGAAACAAATAGTTTGTGTGTTGTAGTATATTTTCCTGTCCTTGTCTACTTGTACAGTCACGGACACTGCTGGATTATAATGATTCTATTGAAAGGAAATGCATTCATTACAACCCAGAAATGTCCGTGACTGTACCCTGTAGTTACAACTAATTGATAAATGAAGAAAAGTGTATCAAGGCAATTGTACTGCATTAAAACACAGCAGTAGTCATGAAGATATCATCGCAGTGAATCCCACAATCGTTTTAACAAATAGACAGATTGGCTTCCACGATAGTTCAGTGCATAAAGTTGTATTGTAATGGACACTAATGCACTTGCAAGAGGCGCGAGTCTCTATATAAGTAAAGGTATATCTTATAAACTAGAGAACGCGAAATCATTAATTTTGACCGAGAAAGGAAAATATATTTGTAAAAAAACTTCAAATTATAAAATAAGGTAGATTATACACAATTGTAATAACAGATGAAGATAGGAAAGTATTTTCTTTCCATAATTACTTCAGATATTCAGGAAGAACTGTGCAAGAAACTTCTCAAAGAATTTAGAGAAAGGGTTTTGAAAATAGGCAAATTTTCGTGCATCTATGGCAAGCGACAGTTCGACATAAATAGAAGAAATGTCAGTGCTCTCTGTACGCTAAAATAATATTAGAACAAGGCTTTGTTGTAAATGTAGTTTTCACGGGGTATAGCCCCCCCCCCCCAACTTTATGCCGATTTGCTCCTGCATTATGCTAAACCTTATGTATCAAGGGAAAGTAAACTGTTCTTGCCCCCCCCCCAAAGATTTGGAACCCAATTGCGGTCACTGGTGGTTATGATGGTACAGTATCTGATTATGAAGAATTTGATTGTTTTTTAGGTTTTATTGGATTATTCGCGACATTGAGAGTGATTGAATACAAATGAATAGATGCATATAATATCTCCTCGTCTTGTGAATGAGAATACCTGTCCAATTCCCGGACTAATCTCTATTTCTAAAATCCACTTCATTCTCGTCTTGCGAGTGACAAGTCTAGTCATCGACTGGAGATTAAACAGCCGATAGAAAAATCAAAGTAATTAATTATTAAAACAATTAACTACATGTTTTCGAATACGATTGTAGCTATTAAATTCAGTACCAAACACACAACAATTACTAACGATCTACTGTTAGGATTAAAAGAAGTATGATGACTAGGGAACGGAACTTTAGGTAAATAAATGTTTTTTTCTGCGATAAGATAGACACCCTCGTTTTTGCCAAAATTCTGATCATAGCCTTATATGTCAACACAGCAACTTTTATTTTACATAAAAACACATATTTTCCAGTTTTCCGTATGTAAATACATATTTTGCGAATTTTGATTTCAAATACATAAAATCGCTCATTTACTTCAGCTACCTCTAAATCCTCGAAGGAGAAATGTTTATTCTCCGCACCTCTTTCATATCGAGAGTGTTAGGTTCGTTTTGTTTTTGAACACGCTCGCTGGCAGACTTCTGGTGCCTCGCCTACGATCCTATTCGGGGAAAATATTACCCCCACTGGAACTAACCCTCAAGTGCTAATGTCTAAATGTACAGAAATGTTTGGGAAAAAACAAGGTTTTCAAACTTTGTGCCAAATTGCACGTGTTTTGGAAGGTGAAGTAGAGGAAGAGGAAGCTTTGGAAAACTTCAGCGTTAGTGGCATTTCGTGCTTCAAATATGCAAGAATTTTTTCTTGTGACGTGGAGCGATCTTTCTCGCAAAATAAGATGCTTTTTAGAGATAATCGTCGCAGATTTACAATGGAGAATTTGGAAAAACTATGGTGATTCACTGCAACTCTTCCAAGAAATAGCTCGCTAAGAGGTAAGCATATAGAAACTGATTTGAGGTGTTTAAAATGCATGTAATATTTTGTTTTTGTTACCAAATGTTTTGTTTTTTTATTTTTGTCACATATTTTCCTGTTTTTATCACATATTTTCAACATTTATGACACATAAAAAATAAATATTTCTGAGTTTTTTTGCACATAAAGTTCCGTTCCCTAATGATAACCAATAAACGATCAATGTATTTGTCCCCCTTCATGATTTGCGGGGGTCTCGGGCGTGTGTCCCTATTACGCTCCTCCCGGTTCTGTAAAGAGCCTTATGTAAAAGTAGTGAAGTTGTGTATATATAAAAAAAGGACTTAACTGCGCTCCTTTTGTCCGAAATATGCAGTAATAACTTTGTTAAAACGTCAACAGATCTATGAGAAATATATAATCAATGATCATTGAAGAACTAATTTGGAAATTTCGTAATTTTCTATGAGTGGACAACGTTGATGAAGATAATACATTTTTTTCAATTAAAACTTCAATCATACTTCGGGTGATACTTTTCCACTATGCTTACTTATATCTGCTAGTTATCCACACTTTCTAGCAGATACGTTGTTCAGATTATGTTAGTAGAAAGTGACTGGAAAGTACGTTTGGAAAAGACAATCCACCTATGGGACAACGGAGTGAAAATTGGCTGCTGTATTTACAGTTCAATACATCCGGAGTGAGACAAATTTAACGCAATTATGTAATTTTAACATGTATACGTATTCATGTGAATATTTAATATATTTCTTACATATTATAATGTCTACCTGTGGCAAATTCGTGCTTGTAGGAATTGAAGAATAATTGATTAAGAGAACATAACGCCTAATATTGGAAGTAATGAAAAGGCCTGGATAAGGGTACTACGAACGAAGACATGCATTTTTTAAAACTAATTTTAAAAGTAAGCTTAATTGTGTGAATAATTTGGTTAGATGTAGCTAAAGGTGAGTGGATTAGAAAGAAAACCTTGGGGAGATTAATTAAAATGGCCATTAATTGCTCATTGAAATAAGAAATTGACAGCTTGTGGTACATATTAGATAAGACTATTTATGCATGGTTCTTATTTTACGTCGCTGTTCTACCACTTCTGGTTAAACGCGACGATAATAACGAACGTGAAATTGATCTAGGGACGTTTACAAATGAAACACCCATTCCAAGACTAAGGTTTGAACCTGGAACTTTTCGCTGTCAAGATCTTAAGTTGAAGACTCAATGCGCTGGCGGTTTGTTACATCTTTATTTCATTGATCATAACGACCCGAGCAACATTCACTGTCCTAACGTCAATGAGACCAGATATGGCCTAATCAATGAATATATCAATTTGTATTAGGTAGTTGCCCTTTGTATACAGACATGATTCAATTTTGTTCATTTGTACCACCGCTAATGTGATATTTGTACCTGCTACACTAGAACAGGTAGGATTACAGTACTTTAATGGCGAGAAGACGACATTTCTTACAGTGTCCTCAGCAAGTTGAGTCCTCAGTCACAACTTCCTTAAAAACAATGGTTTTGGTAGATATTTTGGCACAGCATTTAGAGGGTACCTGCCCCCATCCTCCTCCAAATTCCCATCTTAAGTGTATTAATATATTTCTAGATGTTTGGCAAGCTCAGGGATATCGACATACAAGCTAAGGTATTGTTTCTTGTTCTCATAGGAGTATAGGGCCAGCAATCTTGGCTTGAAGAATGCTAAAGCAGCCAGTACAACACAGAGAGTTTGACATAGTGTGACTGCAATGTGTAAATAAAATTGATGCAGGTGCAACATTTTCTAACTTTTCTTTCTAAAAGTGAACAAATGTACTGCGAGTCAACGAAGTTTTTGAAAGTGTTCTCCAAAATCCGGACACGATACTAAAAAGTATACGTGTAAATTATATTTAGAAAGGCTTTAACAATACATTTTGTCTATTTTCAAAACTCTTTCCCTAAGTTCTTTGTAAATTTTCATGCTGGTGTGTTCTCAGAGTGAACAACTAGTCAGAAAGAGTTTATGAAAGTTTTCTCAGAAATCATGACATGATACTGAAAAGTATACTTTGGAAGGCTCTAGCTATACATTTTGTCTATTTTCAAAACTTCTTCTCTAAATTTTCATGTTGGCATGACAAGACGAAGTTATGCATAAATACAAAGAACGTCAAAGTGATTGGGTGACCAGAATAATGTACTGCGAGTTAACTTGGTTTTTGAAGATATTGTTAGAAATTCGGACACGATACTAAAAAGTATACATGTAAAGCATATATTGTAAGGCTCTAGCTGCACATTTTGTCTATTTTGAAAACATTTTTTCTAAATTCTTTGGAAATGTTCATGTGACTGTGGCAAGTCGAAAGTATGGAGGAAAAAATAATATCAAAGTGATTGGGTGACCAAGTAGTGAACGATAGTAAAAAGTGTTCCTGTAAAGTATAATTAGAAAGGCTATAACTATACAGTTTTATTTACATACCGTTATTTGCTGAGACAACAACGATTCCTCCAAGAATGAGAAATAAAGGGAATATCCATTTGCTGCTGAGCGCACTGCTTCTGTTGGTGGACAAAGGAGCACATTTTGATCCAACCAGTCTTCTATGGCACAACACTGTCGAAGATCTTTTGGCGAACGTTATCTTTGACTCGGCGCACGGCACATCTTTATCCAACTCGCGAATCTTCATCCCCTCGCATGCGATTTTCATCTTGTTCTCTTATTACGGAAAATAATAAGCAAACAAAAATAAAGAGAAACGAAAAAAATGGGGAAGATTTAAAAACTAACCACCACACTGGCAACGGTCCTTGAGGAATGTCTTTGCCGTCATTTCACCGCAAGAGGGGGGGCCGACGCGTGCAGATGTGGTGTTTTGATTTCGGAAATCACCTCAAACAAGCCACCTCGGTCTTACATTACACACCGGAGTATGTTGTACAATGATGGTAGATTCAGAAGGGGTCCACTAAGAAACAACGCTCCGCTTTTCGGCAGGTTAAAGGGTGGGGGCGTACCGTGTGGGCGTGTTGTTTGTTGACGGCGCCTAGCGGAAGTGAATAAGGGGGTCCGCTCGGCGAAAAAAAAAATTTGGCCCAACCTTAAAGCGTCGACTCTGCGCCTTGGTCCGACTTGACGACCGCCTCCTTTTGCGGTCGCTGGTCGGTGATTGGGATCGGGGGGCGAGACTCCGACTCGAACCGTCTGCGCGGTTTGCCGACTTGCAGCTTCTCCGTCCACGTGGTTCACGGGTCGAAAGCGTGAGTGTGTCTGAGCGACGGAACGAGGTGGAGCGTCGGATCGGTACGTTCGAGGCGCGCACACACACTGTTCAGTAGTCGACGCGAAGCTATAGCGACGACGAAAGGCTCGTCGGTTCCCCCAGCGCAAGGGAAGACGATTGGGCACGGGTGGAGGGGGCTGGCAAGGGGGGGGGAGGGGGGTAGCGATGTGGCGGATTCATCAAGAATTATGTGGAAGATTGATGACGGAAATTATTAGCAGGGAATGAGAGTTTGGTATGCGAGAACGGTAGGCCACCCGTGATACAGACAAGGCAAGGCCTCCCTAGCCTAGTGACTACAGTAGGGATTGTTGAATCAGTGCTTTATCCACGCACCTCAAATTCCGTCAGCACCCCCTAAAATGTTCCCAAGGGCACAAATTGTAGTCATTTTGACCCTAAATTTACCCTTGCACATCTTTAAATACGAAGTTTCACCCCAGGAATGAAAACTCGGGATAAATCCCAGAGTCAAACGAGATTAACTTATGAACCACATACGACAAATTTCAGATGTTCGAGTCCCACAAGACATGAACGAATTCATACATGCTCTCAGTGTTTTATCGCATATTTGATTGAAATCGATCCCCGTTGCGGAGCGACTAATACGTCAGGAGTCATGGGTTCGAATTCTGGCCTGGACATGGCTGTTCTTTGTGAGTGTTCCTTTGTCAATTTCAACAATGCTCATCGTCAGTGCAAAGAAGCAACGTCGGATAACAAAAATCAAGTTATTACATAATGTCATAGTGAACTTATTTATGGATGTTTGTGACTTTTGAAGAAAAATGTTAATACTGCGTTAGTGTGTAGAAGAGCCCAAATACGTTATGTAGAATGAAAGAAATTATAGTAGTTGTCTGCGGCAGAGTGGTAAGCGTAACGCGTTACGAATCCAGAGCAGTAGGTTTCGGATCCTGATTAGATATCTCCCATTATAAAGTCATCAATTCATCGTTCATCCTCGACGTCGCGATTAACCCAATTTGTACAAATGCGATGTGAAATAACCAAATATAAGATAGCCTAATAGAGAAAATGTAATATCAGTAGGAACTGTGTTTGGTACTGCGTGGTTGCATACAAAATGATGAATTGCCGTTTTTTTCCCGAAGGGACCCACTATCTAAAGAAGGGGATGAGAAAGAATCAAAGGAAATACATATTGAAAAGTGTATGAAATTTTAATATTGTTTCTGCAGCACTCCATTTTCATGGAACCGACTTTCCCGCTTGCAGCCCTCACCCCCATTTTGCTATTGGACCAGTCCAGTTAGTCCATGCGCACTCCCATCAATACATATAATTAAAAGATATACAACTGTGAACTGCGCCACATTAAGGTATATTAAGACATATCAGTATCCATAAAATTATTAGCGCACAGATTCATAATCGTTTGGACAAATTGGCGTCTCGGTTATGGAGTGTGTGTCATATATAATGCATTTCAACATACCGTTAGCAACTTTATGGGGGATTATTATTAATAAAAGTCGTAACTATATTCCGGTAAACTAGAGAAGTTTAGAGAACATTTCTTGCTGTCAAATGAGGCTACACGTTAATGACCCAAGTCGCTATATCCAGCGACCTAGTTTGAACCTGCAACCTCCCGAATGCAACTCCGAGACCACTTACTTAACTTGTTCGAAAGTTGTTTAGATGTCAAAGAGCCACAACTATTACTGAGAAGAAGTCAATTTGAGCCAAATGTCGTTTATTAGGGACAGTGGCGGATCCAGCAGTTACAGTTCGGAGGGGTGAATTGCAGTCGGGTACCTCACCTCACCCAGAATCAATTCTAACCTACAGTTGCACTATTTATATAAAAATTTACTGTAAACAGGAAATAAGCTGACTTCCATATTCTAGATGTAATATAGGTACTATAGTTTCCAAACTAGATGTTCAGCGGGCTGGAATGAGTGGTAATTGGATGTCGTTATCATATTTCCTCTCATTGCCATGGTAAACTAAACGATAAGATATGGGAAGTAAAGTGAATAACAAAGGAAACCAAAACCTATTCTATCAAGGGGTCTCGTGTTCGATCTCCTATTGAAACATATTGCACCGTGGTTCGGATCGAAATTTAAACTGTAGGTCCAGTTCCGATTAGCCGATTAAGTAGATTTTAATCAAAATTCAAAAAAATATTTTGTGTTATGAACGTGATGATCAATGAATGAAGATTTGAGTTTGCAAAATATTAGGCATATAATGATATATCCGAAAACCGAGTAGATGGGAGGAGCGATCGCCCCCCGCCCCTATCACCCTCCATATGGATCCTCGCCTGATTAGATTTGATTTGCTTTATTTTACTTCGCCCTTTGTGCCACTTTGGCTACTTTTAGAAGATTGGGATGAGTGATGATATGATGAAATTAATGAATGGACACATACAAACGTCTATGCCCAGACCGGGATTCGAACCCCTGGAGTAGTAAAGGAAAAGTCCCCCATTTAGTCACATTTAAGGGATGTTAGCGTAGGGCCTCACACATTCTAGATATCGGCCATGGTGGAGGTGATGTGATCAGCATCACGCTCCGGCTTTAGACCACCCACCCCGGGAATCGAATCCGGGTCTCCCGCGTGGCAGTCGAACGCCCTACCGGCCAGACCACCGCGGCATATGGAAGAGTAGCGTAAAATGAAAATGTAGTTAGGATGGAAGTTGTGGAAGAATTCAAGTCGAAAAAGAAGCATTGTCCTTATTGGTGAAAAATGAAAACACAGCATAAAGCAGGGCTTTGTTTTTCCATTGTGGTGTTGTGAATGCCTGGAGGTCGTCGCTGGAATCCTCTCATCGTCTGTCGTATTGTCGGCCTTAAACTGGAGGATAGGGGCTGGAGAAATGAACTTCCAGGCAACAAAGGAAGTGTCCTTCTGGAGCTTTATGGAGGGGATTTTCGCAGCCTTTTTCGCTTCTCTGAAGCGGAGACGATGGAGTTGGGGGAAAAAATCCTCACTTAATGTCTCTATTCAAATGCCATAATAACGCTCTTCTCACTGACGTTTCTTTTTCTGATCTTCTTCCGTCGAATGCTTTATTGGTGTTCGTCAATCGTTAACACAAACAGCACACGTATCTCAAAGGAATATAGCTGGTACGAAGATGCTAGTGAACCCCCTCCCCATCTTTGGCTTGCAATAGATGTGCATGTTCATCCCTGTAAAGTAGGGCCCGTGCTTGATAGCCCGGAGCAGAGATTATATGCGGGGTCTATAGGCTAATAATAAATGCACTTGGTTTTCTCTGTCTTATACAGGCTAGTGTCTTCTATGCTATGCAGTAAAAATATAGTACACGCATCATATTTAATGATATATTACTATATGTATAATACAGCGTGTATCAATATATCTGAAACACAACAATGAGGTTTGTTGTATAACAATGAGAACATCTTCAAGTTTTGGTTTCATGCGCATAACTTTTGTAAACACTGTCATTATTTGTTAAAGAAATTTGTAATGTTAAAGAAAATTGTGAGTTTACAGGTGCGGAAGCAGAAGGCTGTGTGTTAGAGTTCACAGGTTTACAGACTTAGGCTTCTGCATTTGGAGCTTTGTGAAAGACAAAAGTCTATGTGCCTATACCACAGAATGTGCAACAGCTATAGAAGAGAATAAGAAACGCCCTTGCTTTGGTGGACGAGGAGTTCTTGGGAAAAGGGTGGCAAGAACTTGAATTTCCATGGGATGTGCGTTACATAACTGGTGGAAGCCACATTGAGCATTTGTAACCATTTGTAGACATTCATACAAGCTTGAAATGTTACTGAGTGATACACAACAAATTTATCATTGTTATATTCCATATAGTTTAGTCGAAATAGATTGTTAAAGTTGTTCACTCTATTATGATACATGCAATATTATGGATTCTTGTCTTGATTTGCCACCAATCCAATTAATGTTACAGTCCGACCGCGGAAGGCGATACTAGATCGAGAAGGGGAGGTAGGTAGAAAGATGCACGAAATAATACTTTACATTTCAGATCAGTCAATTCCGTGTAATTACCAAGGTAAAAGTTATAAAGATTTAGGGTATGGCAACATTCTGTGACGTCAACACAATTAGGGCCTCCCCGATGGCGCAGTGGTAGTGTCGTTGCCTTGTAATGAAGGGGTCCAGGGTTCGATACCCGGTGGAGGCATAAGTGGTTCGGATCCCACTTTAAACTGTAGGTCCAGTCCCGATTAGCCTTTCTATGCATAAAGTGGACTTAAAACTACAAATCAATCAAGTCAACACAATTAAACCAAAAATTATAATGATTACAAATGAAAATAACAATTATACATTTTGTCCAAAGAGGAGCAGACGTTTCACCATTACGTCTCTGGTTCAAAGTTCCATAGGGGCAAATAAAGAAACATTTATAGTCAAATGTTACGATTTTTAGCTCACTAAAAGAGATGTTGTATAAAAATAAAAATATCCTATACAGTAATGAAATCAAACTCTCTTAAAATAATGTTATTAAACTAAGAAACGTATTCTGAACATTGTAATTTCACGTGATTTACTTTACATTGATTTATACAGAGAATGATATCATAATGTGGAAATGAAATATGTGAAGTAAACGGGCTTTGCACGTACACACAAGAGTTACGAACTATGGATACTGCGATTGAATATAATGAAAAATTGTCACTTTGATAGGGAAATTATAAAGTTTGTTAATGAAATCCCGTTTCGAAATTAAATACAAAGGTAATTATTGCAGTATCAGCAATGCAACGAAAATTAACACAAACAAAATATTTCACATATTTCGTTACACTTTAGTGACACATTCCAGTCAAAGTGGAGTTAAAACCAACTGAACCAATGACATGTTTAGTGAATAATAACAGTGATAATATTGCAAAAAGAAGAAGTACATTTTATCAAATAAGGATTTGAAAGACAAAATTTTGTATCACATTACTTCTAAGGTACTGATGTAATTTTATATATGAATAAAACTAGATTATACGTATTATCATAGCAAAAATTAAGGTTCTGAATATGCCTAGAATTTGAGGATGCATTTTCTTTTGTAAACGCTTTCTTCTGGCGAATCTTGTGTACACAACTTGTGACTGTCATCTACGTTCACAAATACGAAACATTTGTTCCTTTTCCATTGTCCGTGTGTCTCTTAATTAATAGGAACTCGTAGAGTTTAAGAACACTGTATAAATGTCAATGTTTTAAACGTTGTTGATTTCGATTCGTTTTTGTTGAACACAAAGATGGATTCAATGTAATGTATTGTGTTTAAATGTAAATTGCATTTGTAACGGATTATTTCAAGAACTATAAACTAAGTTTTAATTCTTGCAACGGATGTTCTATAATATCATGGAAAACTCAGTTGAGCACTAAGGAATTGAAATTCAATTTCTAAGTTGGATTAAAGTCTGCTTACGGTTTGCGAGCGGTGTGAATTAGAATTTCTGTGCAATGTACAGTTGCAGCTACTCTTTCCTGCGCATAGGTTAAAGGTTGGTAATATTGTAATATTTTAAAGAAAAACACTATTTATTTCCAAACTAAATAAGATAAAACTAATTGGCAATGACGCGAGACATGTACACAGCTTCATTAAGTAATGTAATTATCAAAGAAACACACTGCACAATCATAGGCGGAGTTCTGGAGGAACTTAAAAAAGATTAGAAAAATAACACATGATTAAGTTCAGTTACTACATTTTTGTTATGAAGCCATACCGCAAATCTTGACGTTCTAAAAACCCTGAAGCCAAAAGTCTGATTTCAGCAATAAAATCGTTGGATTTCATTGTATTTTATCAGTATTTTCTGAATATCTCCTCCTAATAAATGTTTTATCCCAGTCCCTTCAGAAAGCTGATTCCTCAATAGCTCAAAGTTCCAGTGTAGCCAACGGAGTGATTGAGCAGCTTGAGTCCAGCGAAACCAAATCACTTTGGACAGAAAATGGAATGGAATAAAGGGTGCTGACAAAGAATTAGGTCTAAAGATTTTTGAAAGTGGAGGTGAGATGAAAGAAGGCACAAATCCAAAACGGCCAAGACTGATATCAAACAAATTAGCTGTTTATCTGGTTTGTTCTTCAGTTGGCCAGAGAACGAGAGAAGAGACATCTGCTGAAACACTTTCTACATTTCAAAGTAAAGAAAACTGGAAGCAAAATAGAAGTGTGATTTTTTTCTATCCATTGCTGGATATTTTGATTGGCGAACTGAAAAGAAGATTTAGTGGTGAAACTTTGGAAGTTGCTGAAGCCAGTGAAAGATTTATTCGTCTGTATAAATAATCATTGAGATTTACTCCATTCCTGGTATTGACACAACAATGTTGAAGGCATAAATGACCATTTTAAGAAATGTAATGGAAAGTTCAGGTTTGAGTTTGATAAGTGCGCCTTTAAAGAATGTTGTTCCAAAGATAGTGGACACAGTTTTGAGCAAACATACAGAAACATACAAAAATTTAAGCATTCTTCTGAAAATTGCTCTTACCCTGCCATCAAATGTTGGCACATATTTCGTGGTACCATACAAAACAAAAACCACATTGAATCCACTCAGCTCTATTTTTGAGATGTACATCCCTATTATAGGAGCCAGAACATTCACCACAAAACGTATCATCTGCTTTTCCCTTACTTGTGCAGTCCTATTAGTTCGGTCGTTAGAAGTCGACGGTCTTCAACATTGGTGGTTTTCCTTATTGATAATCACTAATTGATAAACCAAAACCAAGTTCCTGCACTTATATTTCACGAACTTAGTTTCTACTTCCTGCGATAACACGAATGGCCGCCCAAGTTTAGGAATGTCAATTTCTACATATGAAGAACTGTCCAAGGTATGCTGCTTTACATGGAGCTTGAGGGTACTCCACGAAATCCCAAACTCTTTTGCAGCCTTATATATTGTCCAATGATGATGAAATATCATTTGTACGGCATCTTTAAGTTTACGGGGGTCGTAATCCCGCCGTTTGCGAACCTTTCCGTTCTTGATCTTGCACCACTGTCCTGTAAGAAAGAACCCCATGTTCAGAAGCTTTTAGCAGGGACATGACTCTCATTGACAACGGAATTCTCACAAAAAAAAAAAAAAAAAAAAAAAAAAAACGTCTAAATATGCAGTATTAGCAAATTGAATTTCATTTTCATATTACTTATAGCATCTAACCAGTTATTATTTCTCTTAAATACTACATTTTTATCAACTTACCTATTTTCTTTGGTGTTGTTCATTTTCCTTGAAGACTGGCTCCTGCACGCATCCTTCTTGCAAGGCACCATTATGTTCGATGCAAGTCCGCTTTTCGAGGAACGCAGGCAAGCAGAGAGAAAACTTCTATCTCGATTAGCAATCCTGTGACAATTTTACACAGCAACTATCACAATATTACTATAATCACAATATTACAAACCTTTACCGTATATCAATTAGTACCTGAACTCAGCGACTTTGGCTAGAAATCGCAAAAATACGCGTTGTGAGCCAAGAAAATAAAGAAGAAGAAGAACATATATCAATTCCATCTTTTGATAAATGGTTTCTAGTGAGTGAAATGTCTTAGCGAAATTTTTCTTCATGTTTGACGCTATAAGCGCCACCGAGGGACATTTTGAGTGCAACTTACACATCCATCTTATTCAAAAATATACCTGTCAAGCATGTGATACACATGCTTCACAGATGATAGGTGGTCCAGACAAAGCACAGAAGGCTGCTTAACACCAGCTACACTTGCGTAAAGCAGAGCGAGAACTCTTTTCCCTGCGGGAAGTTGTTGAAGTAGCCAAAAACAGGAATGAGTCAAAATCTGTTCTGACGTTCAACCTTCAGAAGACGTTACCCACACCAGCTTTGTCAGCTGGGGTGGCCTACTATAAGAGACAATTATGGACGTACAATCTTGGAATCCACGATGAAGCCAACAATGTTGGTTACATGTATGTGTGGAGTGAAGATGTTGCTTCCAGAGGATGGCAAGAGATTGCTTCGTGCATTATGACACATTTAAAAACTACACTACCTACCACAGTAACACACATTACCCTTTATAGTGATAGTTGTGGGGGACAGAACCGTAATATAAAAATGACACTAATGCTATCCTATGTTTCACAACAAGTCCCTCGACTTAAAGTCATTGAGCAGGATTTTTTTGTTCCTGGTCACAGTTTTAATTCGTGTGACAGTAATTTTGCTATTATCGAAAGAGCAAATAAGTATCATCCTAATGTGTACATTCCAGAAGATTGGTTAGCAGTGATTGCATCTGCCAAGAAAAAATACCACATTTTCAAGTTACTCATATGGACAGCTCTTTTCGTGTGCAGAACTTCAGAATGAGATAGCAAACAGGAAAATATGTAGCGCAGGTACAAAAGTGCATTGACTTAAAGTGCATCACATCATTCTCTGATGTTCACTGCATACTATAACTTCCAAAAAGTGAATCCCGTGCTTGTTGATCTCCGGAAGACGAAAGTTGACCGTTCAAGTGGATTTAAGGGAACTACACCACTCTTGTACCATCAAGGGTGCAAGATTACATCTGAGAAAAAGAAGGATCTGTTGCAGCTCTTAAAGTACATACCACGAGTGCATCATGAATTTTACAGTCACCTTGCAACAGCGGCTGCAGCAACTGAACAGGATGAAGATAGCATAGATGTCTGAGCAAGGTTACAAGAAACATGGTGGCTCTTTGTACGGTTTCATTTTCAGACAGCCTTGTGTCAGTATTACTATCAATGAACTATTAAGCAACTACCTGTATGTTCATAACGCGTCATTAAAATCATAGTAGTTGTGCAACCTGTTCGGATACTTTACTTAATATCGTTTTCACGTATTTAGCACTTAAGATGTAATAAAGGTTTCCATGAAAATCTGCTTCACAGTATTCTTTCAATGATGTTGACTATCGTACACAGTGCGGCTACTAAGTTTTAAAACAGTTGGCGCTGTACAACTGTCAGGCGAGCCATCTACCGGCCAAGTACGGAAGCAGTTAGCAATAGGTGTCGAGTCATTGCAGGCAGTGTTTGGTGTACGCGAGTGTGGTAGTGTCTGTGCCGTGTGCGATTGAACAGAGTTGTGTCAAAGTTGCCCGTCATGAATGCGAGTAAGGAGCAGCAACGAATAGAGATTAAGTTCGGTTTCAAAGCCGGTAACCCTTGAGATGATAAATGCAGCTTACGGAGACCAAGCATTATCCAGGTCGAATGTGTTCCGATGGTAGGGATGCTTTCGTGACGGACGAGACGACATTGCAGACGATCCCAAGAGTGGCCATCCAGTTGAGCGTCGAAATGAACAGAACATCGATGCGAATTTGTTCCGAAAGGTCAAACTGTGAATTAACAGTACTGCAAAGGATTCGGCGTGTCCGACCGGCCATGGCTGCTAGTGTTGCCCACGAGACGAGATTTTGGCCTGTCTCGTCTCGTGGAGTCTCGTGGAAATGCTGTCTCGTCTCGAAAATATTCGTTTGCCTTATGACACATGGTCAATCTCGTCTCGTCTCGAATTTTTAAAAGCCTGTCCCGTCTCGTCCCGTGGGCAACACTAATTGGCTGCCTCCCATGACTGGTTTCTGCTGCACGACAATGCCCCCGCGCACAACGCCATTACTGTCAGGCAGTTTTTGGCCAAAAAAATGTGAATCTGTTGGACCATACCCCTTATTCGCCGGACTTAGCACCTGCGGACTATTTTCTGTTTCCGAAATTGAAATCCCAATTGAAAGGTCATGTTTTCGTCTCTGTGACGTTCAGAAGAACGTGACACTCGATTCCCGAAGATGAGTTCTGCCACGACATCCAGAAACTGTACGACCGTGCAAACACGACTCACTTAGGAGGGATTTATACTGAAGAATAAATAATAATAGTTTTGATTGCTTTCCTGTACGTATGTGTTTCATTCCAGTCCTAAAACTTAGTAGACGCACTGTGTATAATAACTACTCTCTGTGTCTTCTATTCTTTCATAGTTTTGTGCGCTACACATGACTAACGACTGCGTATGTGCTTATTTATGAAAAGTTATATTGTGCCACACATGACTATAAAATTTTCAGTGATTTCAAAAACAATCTACACATACTACTATAACAATAAATTTTGAAAGGTTCCGTGATAAGAGAGATATGACCTCTAGGAAGGTAAATACGTATTAATCTTCTTCGCTGAAAGCATACAGAATTTTAAATATCATCTTAACTTTACCCTTTGTTTACTCGAAACTTGATTAATGGCACTTAGTAACCTGTGGCACTGAGCCATCCATATTCTTCTATGTTGTCAGAGATAAGGTGAAGATAGAAGTGTAGTATATAAAGATAGAAGTGTAGTATATGCCTTGACAGACTTCAGTGTAGGTCACTTGGGTTCCACAAGGTCAGGAAGCGAAGAATAATTAACTGTATCACGATCCAGAAGCATCTTGACACACTCTCTGCTATTCTTATAAGGAAGCGACGACTTGCAAAATAGGAAGAATATGCAGGTTCTGTTTCGACCAGATAATTCAGGCATGTCCAACTTCAATCAAGTAGTGATCTACTTTTTATGGTCACAACAGGCAGTGAGCTACTATTAATCGTTAAGCACCGTAGGGAAAATATATAAATAATACAATAAAAGTAATATTTGTTGAAACGATATGTCTTACCTTTTGGTTAGTGAGACCTCTTATACTGCATGTGGTTCACCAGTCTTTTGAAGTCAAGAAGTCAATCGAGTATTCAGTGAGGGTCAGTTAACCTCGAGATGCTCATCTGTCATGTTGGAACGTTGTTTACTCTTCGTAATTTTTAGGTAAGAGAACGCCGATTCACAGCAATATGTTGAACCGAAATATGAGTGCACAATTTCACTGCATCTTCTCAAATTTTTCTCTGGGCACGAACATCCAAAACGACTCTTGAGAAAGATGTCATTTTCTAGTGTTGATATCTGATCCTCAAGGATTGGCTGTAGTTTTCACTTATAACAGCTGCAATTTCTTTAATTTTCAAATCTGATTTGAATGGGCATTGCAAGTATTCTACAACAACGCTAATTTTGTTGAAGTCACTGAATCTATTTTCGAACTCTTGGATAACCGAACCGATTTCACTCACATAGTTATCTGCATGAGCAACAAAATCTGGATATTTATCCAGATGGTCCTGCATGTCTGCATGTTAGGAAACTGTACTCATCATTTCAGCAATGCATTTCTTCTTGTCTTGTAGTGCAAGGTTCATTTCACTTAATATACCTGTACAGTCGGCAAGAAACGCCAGATCAAATAACCACTCATTATTTTCTGATTCTGGTTTCTCTCCTCCCCTCTCCTTCAAAAAATACTTAATTTCACTCAGCACACTACGAAATCTTTGCAAAAATTTGTACCCACTGAGCCACCTGACATCAATGTGAAAAATGATATCAGGTTGCCCTTCCTCAAGAGTGTCACACACTCGCAAAAACGTAAAGAATTACATACAAAATACAATAAAAATGTCTAACGTTTATCTATTGAGTGCTTCTCAATTCTCATACAAGTCTACTATCTACAAGGACATTCAAAACTTGGTAAGAAACTATATACAGGGTGACTTGTAATTAGATGTATTCCCTGAAAGGGGTTAAAGTAGAGAAAATTTGCAATAAATTTGACCATATGATATCCCGTCCGAAAATTAGTAGTTTTCGAGATAATCGAATTTCTATTTTTTTTTTAAAAAATACAATTTTCCACATAAAAATACGAATTGGGAAAAAAAAACTGCTCATTGTATGGCACATATTTTAGCGTTTTCTGATAGCTAACAAATATGTGATTGGTTGGAAAAAGGTTTGTCCCAAATAACATTCACATGTAAGTAACGGGTGGGTCAAAACTTACAAATGATGATAAAAAAATGCACTCTTAGTTTACTTGGCAACGTATTAATAACAAAAATGGTATGACACAAAGCGTACAAATTACTTAAATTGCTTCCTTGTGTCATCTGCTATCCAACAAGGTACAAATGTTAGCAACATTTGTACCTTGTTGGATAGCAGATGACACAAGGAAGCAATTTAAGTAATTTGTACGCTTTGTGTCATACCATTTTTGTTATTAATACGTTGCCAAGTAAACTAAGAGTGCATTTTTTTATCATCATTTGTAAGTTTTGACCCACCCGTTACTTACATGTGAATGTTATTTGGGACAAACCTTTTTCCAACCAATCACATATTTGTTAGCTATCAGAAAACGCTAAAATATGTGCCATACAATGAGTAGTTTTTTTTTCCCAATTCGTATTTTTATGTGGAAAATTGTATTTTTTTAAAAAAAAATAGAAATTCGATTATCTCGAAAACTACTAATTTTCGGACGGGATATCATATGGTCAAATTTATTGCAAATTGCCTCTACTTTAACCCCTTTCAGGGAATACATGTAATTACAGGTCACCCTGTAAATAATGTAGGTACGCATACTGCTCCATGGATAGAAGATACTTCGGGTTGTTAGGGAGACAGAAAAGATATCCCCCCCAAAAAAACTTGAGAGAATGGGCAGATTTTGTTTGTGTGTTTGAGCTTTCCTTTTTAAGTCTACTTAATGCACAGATAGGGTAATCGGGACTAGACCTACAGTTTCAAGTGGAATCCGAAGCACTGAGTATCGAGTCCAAGATTCCTTTCATACAGGACGGCTACGAATGGAAAGACATTGATTAATTTTTGTGGGCACATGTAAAGATATACAAATGTAACTTTTACACACATGTATTAACTCGTAAACTCTCTCCCTCTCGCTCTTTGTCCATCTTTCTCCCAACTTTTCCTTTCCTCTCACCCATTTCCCTCTGCATCGTTGTCTTTCTCCAATACTTCTCTGCATCTCTCTCTCTCTCTGTATCTCATTCATCACCTTTCTCGCATCTGATTCTCTCTCTTTTCTTCTCCCTTTTCTTCCTGTATTTATCTTACTCCAACGTCTCTGCCTGTCAGCCTTTCTTTCACTCCACTCTCTTTACAGTTTTTCTCCTCTCTATTTTCACTATCACTGTCTCTTTCTTATCTATTTCTTTCTCTATTCTAATGTTTTAACTCGCGTCTTTCTCAAAGCATTTTCAGTTATTGGCCTGACAGGAGTCAGCAAAATATAGTTGCTAACATTTTCATAAGCATACTTATAAAAAATTAGTAGGTTTAAACAACGTCCAAGAACAGTAAGATTATCGGAACGATGATTTGTAAACATACGGCTAACTTTAATAATAAAATTTGCATAAAATAAAGACCGAAACTCCCAATTTGTGGCTGTATAAACATATGATGGATATGAACAGAACTACGTCAGTGAGAAAAAACGTTCGAGATGTTTCACATAGAGATGCTGACTGTGCCAGTCACCATTATTTAGTAATTGCTAAATTAAGAGAAAGACTCTCAGTGATAAATCATAAGCAACAAAATCTAAAAGCTCTAAAATTTAATACAGGTAAATTTGCTGATGATAGAATTAAGAAAGATTACCAAATTAAACTTCAAATAGGTTCGATGTTTTGCAAGATTTAAATGATGATGAAAATATAAATGAAACAGACGTAAATAAGAATTGGAAGAACATACGTAATACAATAGAATCAGCAGCTAAAGAAAGTATAGAATACCATAAACCAAGAAAAAGTAAGCCATGGTTTGATAACAGTGGTCTACATATGAAAAAAAAAATTCTACTGACTTAGATATTTTAACTGATTCTATATAATTTGAGGTCGCTGATTTCAAATATGTAGTCAGAAAATGTGTATCACGCCACAATTTTTCACAAATCACATTTGAAAATGTTCACAATATTATAATACTGGACTAAACTCCAACAATTTTCCATATACAGGGTGGCTCAATAAGTCACTTAACACCCCCAGTACAAGGCCACTGCAGCGCGCAACATGGAAATGGTGATGACCAATCGTTATCAGGCCAAGGGGGAACCACATTGATGCCACCCACACGGTCGGCGGCCATCTTGATGTCCGCCATCTTGAATTCAACTTCAGAATTTTAAATGGGAAGGGGGTCGTGCGACATATCAAAATGGGCTAGAATTTCACGAAAAATGCAATGGTGAAGGTTTTTTCGACGTATCTTTAACCAGTAAAAAGTTATGACTGAATTCTTGTAACAATTTCCTCCTTTTCGAGGTGTTAGAAAAATGCCTTAAAATTTGTTTAGCGCTTCGGTAATGCATCGAGATCAAAGTGACGTCTATGGAGAGACGTTTGCATGCCATTGCACATTATTTTAATCGGATACATCCATGAAGAGCTGTGCATTATGAATGGTTGTCGCGAACAATTTACAGTGTGACGCTTCCATTGAATTAAAAGTCCTTCACAGTGACAAGGCTAATGTTTATGTTCAGAAGGAAGTTCATAAACAGAATATTCGATGATTTTTATCTGATAACCCATTTTCGACACATCAAAGCTGAATGGTTAGTGTTGGTAAGTTAATGGTGTGGCGTACTGTGTGGAACACGATTGGTTAGTCAATTTTCCATCGACGGAACCTTAAATGCTTAGGGCTACTTAGATTTGTTAAATAAACAGTTTTTTTCATCCTTGCTTATGGAAGAAGGTACTTTTTACAGAGTTTTTTCAATAGGGAAGAACACCAGAACACTTATGGGAACGTTATGAACCAGTTTTTGTCCAAAGTTAGTTATCAGATGACAAGGGTCACATATTCTGTTTATAAACTTCCTTATGAACATAAACATTAGCCTTGTCACTGTGAAGGACTTTTAATTCAATGGAAGCGTCACACTGTAAATTGTTCGCGACAACCATTCATAATGCACAGCTCTTCATGGATGTATCCGATTAAAATAATGTGCAATGGCATGCAAACGTCTCTCCATAGACGTCACTTTGATCTCGATGCATTACCGAAGCGCTAAACAAATTTTAAGGCATTTTTCTAACACCTCGAAAAGGAGCAAATTGGTACAAGAATTCAGTCATAACTTTTTACTGGTTAAAGATACGTCGAAAACACCTTCACCATTGCATTTCTCGTGAAATTCTAGCCCATTTTGATATGTCGCACGACCCCCTTCCCATTTAAAATTCTAAGTTGAATTCAAGATGGCGGACATCAAGATGGTCGCCGACCGAGTGGGTGGCGTCAATGTGGTTCCCCCTTAGCCAGATAACGATTGGTCATCGCCAATTTCAAATTCCATGCCGCAGTGGCCTTGTACTGGGGGTGTTAAGTGACTTATTGAGCCACCCTGTAGATATCTGCACATAATGAAATTATAGGACTTTACATAGGTGGCGGAGCTGATAACAGGAATTAAGTTGCATCGTTTGACAAGTCACATTCCAAAATTTAATGAAATTATACAACATAACACATTTTTCACATCAGACAGACACTTGAGAAAAAGTGGGAATATAATCAAAATGTCCATCAGTTGATTTTAAAAAGGCATATAATTCAGTCAAAAGAGATAAATTATATAATATATTAGTCGAGTTTGGAATACCTAAGAAGCTTGTTAATATGATAAAGGTATGTGCCAGTAAAACAGAAAGTAAAATTCGTGTGGATATTAATATGTCTGACAAAGTTACAATTCATGATAGGTTAAAACAAGGAAATGCATTATCTCGATTGCTCTTTTAATTTTGCCTTAGAATACGCTGTTAGGAAGGTTAAATAAACTAACGGAAGACTAAAATTAAACGGTGTGACTCAGTTTTTAGCATATGCAGATGATGTAGACTTATTAGGAGATGATATAAATACAATTAAGAATAATGCTAAATTAGTTTTCAAAGCAGTTAAAGGGACAGGTTTGGAAGTTAACAAAGAGAAAACTGAATATATGCTTACATGCCAAAATCAAGTGTTAGGTAATAATCAAAATCTAATTATTAATAACAACTCGCTGGAACCAGTTTCAAAATTCAAGTACTTAGAAGTAATACTAAAAATTAAAATTATATTAAAGAGGAAATAAATAGCAGGAAATGGATGTTACTTTTATCTTCATAAACTTTTGTTTTCTCGTTTAATATCTAAGAAACTAAAAGTTAAGATAGCTATACAAAACAGTAATTTGTCTGTAATATTATATGGATCCGAAACTTGGTCCCTTACATTGAAAGACTAACATAAATTGAGAGTATTGGAAAAGAAGATTCTTAGGAAAATGTTTGGGCCTAAAAGGAATGAAGAGACAGGTGAATGGCGAAAGTTACATAATTTAGAAGTACATAATTTGTATTCATGTCCAGATATTATTAGAATGATTGAACCAAGAAGACTTAGGTGGGCAGGCCATGTGGCACGAATGGGAGAGGAAAGAAGAGTTTACAGGATCCTTGTTGGGAAACCTGCTGGTAAAAGAGTAGTAGGAAGACCAAGACGAAGATGGAGGGATAATGTTGAGATGGGCCTAAAGGAAATTGGTAGGGATTGAAAAGAGTATATAGATCTTGCTCAGGATAGGGACAGATGGAAGGCCTTTGTTGCTGCAGCCATGAACGTTCGGGTTCAAGAAGGCTAGAGATAGAGAGTTAGTTAGTTAGATGTTGAGAAAGAAGTGTTATTAATATCATTAAACGGCTATCCAAAAGTAAATTGTTAAGTTGCCCGACTCTTATCACCGTAAAAATGTACATTCACCCCATTCGCGGAGAACAACGAGACGTTACCTGAGACCATTTCAGACGTGGGATAAACCTTAACAAATTGGATTAAAATATCGTAAGCATCCACACTACATGGTAGCCAACACCAAATACAATTTCCACTCGTTGTAGTTCCATATAATTTACATTTGAAAAGAAAATACTCAATCGATAAATAACCATATTAGTCTCGAAGAACTTCCTCCAATTTCGCTAAACCATAGAAATTTTACAGAAATCATACATTTGAGTCAGATCCCATTATCATCTCAATCAACAACTATGTCTCCGTCGTCGTCATTTTGTTGGCTCACGCCGCCTGTTAGCGATATCTAGCCAAAGGTGCCGACATCTAGTATTATTATTATGTTACGACGCACTGATATCGTTCGCTTTCTTCAGGAATTTATGTCCTTCATTATCACTTTTTGAATGCTAGTGTCCGGAAAGAAACTTACAGGTTAGTCAAGTGTGGCTAGCTTACAGGGGCGCCGCGAAATGTTACAATATTTTCATTGAAATCGCACTTACTTGTTAATCTAAACATGGTTTTGTTCCAAATAAGTGCTTATTTATTACTTTTTGCACACAAAATGTTTCTGAATTTGAAATATGTATTTATTTTTTAACTTAAGGGAAGCAACCTAACCACACTAACTGAGCGTTGTAAGTGCTAGATAGGCCCGCGGAAAAATCTCTACAACACTTAAGGGTGCCGTGTAAAGAAAAAGTTTGGAAACCTCAGGGTTAGTCAATAAACATTCCAGAGGATGTCATAACAGACTTGACGTCATAATATGAGATTATTGTTTTCACATTTAACATTTTAAACATCGCATTACTGAATTAGGCGGGGGAGTAGCAAAATCATACAATAAATTACAAAACGGTTTAAAGAGCAGAAATCACACTAATATTCAGGGAATATTTGGTATTGGAAGTTATTCTTGAGGACGCTGGGGAATCTCTCAATCATTCGTCACCGTTTCATCTTTCAATATACCAAAAGTCCCATTACCCCCCTTTGAATTGTAGACAAACCTCCAAAATGTTATTTTAACAGCATGCGTATGATGAGAGGATGGTATATCATTAAATCAGACCAATGACCACCATTTACTCCAGAGGATCTGTGTGCACACCGCCATTTTCATGACACAGTATTATTCGCCTCCAGGTGCGATGGGAAATCCTCTATGACATGGCTGGCGTGAGGGAAGCAAATTCACTGCGTACAGCTTCTTGAAGTTCCTCAGTTGTCTGATAACGATTATGGGCGACTTTCTATTTGATGTGCCCTCATAGCGCATTATCACAAGATGTCAGATCTGCACTTCAGGGTGGCCATTTTAAGAGAATACCTCAATATTGTGTTCAGAAACAAATGGATTGGAAGAGGATCGCCAAATTTACCAACACCTCTAAAATTGCCACCCCGAAGTCCAGATCTGACATCTTGTGATAAAACGCTATGATGATCAAACAGAAAGTCACACATAATCGTTATCAGACAAGTCAGGAACTTCAAGAATAAAACTGTGCCATGAAAATGGCGGTGTGCACACAGATCCTCTGGAGTAAATGGTGGTCATTCGTCTGATTTAATGGTATACCATCCTCTCATCATACGCATGCTGTTAAAATAACATTTTGCAGGTTTGTCTACAATTCAAAGGGGGGGTTAATGGGATTTTTGGTACACCCTGTATAAGCTTATCGAGTAAGAAGGTTTCGGTTAATAAAACGTGAAACGCACTATTAAAGCACTGTTAACGTATCGAAGTGATTAAGGTGAATTAACATATGATTTCATTAAATTTTCAGGGTAGCTAACGACCTCACACTAAGTGTATGGGCAAGAGATCGAAGACATTTTCGAGATATTCCGTGCGACAAGGGGATATATCGAAACCTCGAAGTTGAGATGAAAAGCTCAGATAAGAATTGGCAGTTTAACACTTGGTAGTTTTCGAGTAACACGTTTCTAAAATTCTGGCATTCTTTTTTTGATCACCCTGTATATAAAAATCTAGAGGGCGTCAATAAAATAATGTCAAATGTAAGAAGAAGAATTGAAGCGAATCTTGTCTTCTTCCGGAAGTTACATAAGACTTGAGTTTCCTTCAAAACTTACCAATTCATAACTTTCTTTTTCAGCCCATATCCCTCTAGTGATCTTTGAGCATCTTGCGTTCTTTACATTTCCTTCGCTTTGAACCTGAAATTTGGTCAAATCACCGACGTAAATTACTGCAACATTGGATTCCAGAGGCGGATATTTCTGCAAGAGGACGGTTAAAGGCCAGTTCCTTCTGTCCAGACTCTTTCCTCAACGATCCCCTTCCTCCTTCCAACCGGCAGAAGTGTTCACTAAAAAGGGAAAAGAAAGCGACCATCTGTGACATTCTGTGGCTTCTGCGTGGTTAGTGGAAGCCGGTTCTTTTCGTTTATGAGTTCAGGAGCCGAGAGATATATATGTTATATGGAATTTCAAGGGAAGATTTGTCCAGAAGTTTCTCTGTCGAAGGCTCTGTTGGTTTTTAAACGGGCGGCCAGTCGGAAGAAATTGCCCAACTGAAAGAGGATGGCAATAAGTTGTTGGAGGCATGTTTACGGCATTGGATGCTTGATCATCACTAGCGACCGGAATTTAAAGGAAAAAAATACTCTAAAAGTGACAAAAAAGTGGAAATTATTTCCCAAAAAATGAAATGAAAAAGGACTATAGTTTATTTTTGCACTCCACTAAAAATTGTATTTGAAATGAAAGCACAATACATACCATTCATATATAAAAAGGGATACATTAAATTTCGTATGAAGTAAAGTAAAAAATGAAAGAAATATAATGCTAACACCATTAAGCCTTGTTCCCATGATATGAAAAACTCAATATGCTGAACAAGGCAGAAATTTATTTTATTATAAAACATAAACTAAACTTAACGTTTCAACCTTCTAGCAAGGTCTTCTTCAGACTCTGCACCAAGCACAAATGTAACAAGGTACACAACAGGAAGATATACACAAACATTACTCTCCTCCAGACTATTAGAAAGTTGTTCCGGAACATTCTAGCAGTTGGCTTTCCCAACCACATTCCAGATGCAAGAAAATATGTTTAGCCTTTTAAGTGAAAGTGCAGTTGACAAGGAAAAGCCACCAGGTAGAATGTTCAAGAACAACTTTCTAATAGTCTGGAGGGGAGTAATGTTTGTGTATATGTATCGTTCTGTTGTGTACCTTGTTACATTTGTACTTGGTGCAGAGTCTGAATAAGACCTTGCTAGAAGGTTGAAACGTTACGTTTAGTTTATGTTTTATAATAAATTAAATTTCTGCCTTGGTCAGCATATTGAGTTCTTCAAATAAAATGCGTTTGTTACTGGTTAAGTCCACATCGTATTCCTGTAACAATCACTTCAACGTACTCCCAGCATTCATGGAGGGAAGGTAAAGTAGAAGGCGCTTATTCTTTCTTTCCTCTAAGCTACACCAAATACACAATTGCTGAATGTTTTGCTTAGGAAAAATATAGTCGTACAATATATTTGATAACCTGTCAATAAAGTGACCAAGAAAGATTTTTTTTTAAAAAAAAAAAGGAAATGTAGGCTGAAAAACTAAGTCAATAAAGGGACCAGAAAGGAAAATGTATTTAAAAATGGAAAAGGGGGAATGTGGGCTGAAAAAGGAAATGAAAACCAAGTAATATTGTTCGTGGAAAATAATTATCAACACTGTTCTTATTTATTCCATGATCCGTGTTGAAAAATAAAAAAAGGAATTCCCTTTAAAATCAGCACAGGGTAATCTAAATTTGTCATCTGAGGAGAGTACAGTGGCATGTATAAGTATTACCAAGCAAATTGTTCATTATCATGTATATTCTCTTTGTTTTACGCAAAGAGTGCAACAAGAATTGAAGCAAAACGTTAAACATGCTACTGACAACATTTGCACAAGCATAAAGAATAATTCTTTTCTTAAGAACACGTAGGGTAAAGTGCGAAAACTAATGAAAATAGTAGTGCATCCCACTGTACAAGCAATCCATTGCTGGATACAGGAAATACATTATTTATGTATTCACTTAAAATTTCAAATACAGTACTGAATGACCATTTCATGCAACATAAACAAAACAAAAATAACACCAGATGGCATATGAAAAATAAAGAAAAGTTTAAAAGTTACACGTACTTTGTTAATGACTGAGGGAAACTGTGTTCTGGAAAGAAAATGTCAATGTCATGTTATTATATAAGTGGGGAAACCCATAGAAAAAAGAATAGCAATGGTGAAGGAAGCCTTCAATAGAAAGAAAACAATCTGTAAACAAAGAACTGAGGAAATGTCTAATGAAATGCTTTGTATGTAGTGTAGCTCTATAAGGTGCGGAAATATGGACACTAAGAACAAGTTAGAAAAAGCGACTGGAAGCTCTGGAGATGTGGTTATGGAGACGAATGGAGCGGGTGAAATGGGCAGAAAAAGTGAGAAATGAAACAGTGCTAGAAAGAGTTGGGGAAAAGAGATCAATGCTGGAGATAATCATGAAGAGAAAAAGAAATTGGTTAGGTCACTGGATGAGAAGAAACTGTATCCTAAGGGATGCTATTGAAGGAATGGTCCGAGGAAAAGAAGATACGGGAATGAAGAAGATTCCAAATGATTTACAAAATTAAAATAAATGGCTGCTACAAAGCGACGAGCTGAAGATTGAACAGCATGGAGGTTGCAGGGAAAGCCCTGCCCCTGGGCAGAAAACAATGAATGAATGGAAATGAATGAATGTACATTATTTTTGAACTGCGACAATAGGTCTACATGTATAGTGTGTGTGAAATACCTCTTAATTTACAAAAATACGATCGCTACTTTCGTGAACTGCTTGATATATCCAACTCAGTGGCGGCGATTTGGGGTGGGGGCACTTCTTACCCCCTTTGCCCCCGCACTATGCTAAACGTAAAGTAACGTGTTAAACGAAAATAAATGTCCTTGGCCCCCTAGTTTTGGCATCTTGCCCCCTCCTCTCAGTTTTGGAACCCAATCGCTGCCACACTGATCAACTCCAACTCCTTATTGATGTTAATCAATAAAGATTGACATGAAAAAGTGTAAGAGTTGCTAATACATTGAACTGTAATGTATAAATCAGTTTTCCCAACTGCCCGGTACTGGTCTCTGTCGTCAAATACATCAGGCGGCAAGAGATATTCCTGAACTTTGCGACTTGCAGCCGAAGCTGGTAACCACCTGGAAAGATGGGCCCGGGGTTCATCAGCGATATAAGGAAATTCTTTCTCGCCAGTGTTCAGTGGCGTGCCCAAGGAAGTGTTGGTGGGGGTTATAACCCGCTCCCTTTGGCCCAGTATACCTAAAGAAAACAGAACGTCAAAGGTAGGAAAATATGACAAAATTAGGGTTGACTACCAAGGAAAATTATACGTAACCCCCCCCCCCTTTCGAAAATCCTGGACACGCCACTGCCAGTGTTGGTGAGAAATCAGGGACTGTCACCTGTGCAGCCTATAGGTGACAAACTATGACGATAAAATTAAAATAGTGTGTTGTTCAGGGAAATATAGTATCGAAATCAAACCTTTTCTTTGCATATCGCTTAGCATTACTATAAGAGCACTAGGGCCGCTTCCAATATGACTGTTGCATGTAAGATATACATCCCTTGATTCCACACTCATGTGTCCATGTATCATGTTCCATGTTAATACAAACTCATGTTACACAAATATTATTGATAACATTAAACCCACATACCAGAAAATGAACGATTTCCCCAGTTATATGTACAATTCGCGAGTAATACTAAAAATTATGAAAAATAGTAAATTTTAATTACTTTGCGATTATGAAAATGAATGGCTCTACATATAGTAAAGTCCACTTTACTTGTAGATAGGCTAATCGAGACTAGGCCTACAGTTTAAAGTGAGATCAGAACCAGTATGTACCTCGAGCAGGTAATCTTCATTACAAGGCGACGGTCTCTACATAGTATAGGTAACCCGAAACAACAATTGCGTGGGTAGGGGGCAATTACATTACAAGTTTAAAGTAAAACCAAGAGCCAACGAACAACTTCTAATGGTAATTTCGAAATCAACACTCCAAAAACAACGCCAGTTGTCGACAATTACTTTTTTCTACGCTAACAGTCCACACAACACCATAAGAAAGTCCACAGCGCTTCATAGCAATGTAGGAGTGATTTTTTTACCAATACATGTCGCAATAGTACGACAGCAAATAAGAAGACAGAACAGGATACTGGACTATCCATAAGTGATTCACGGTGAATCAGTGACGCCGGTGGCGATGATAAAGCTCGCTGAATATTTATGAGCAGACGATGGGATTTCTTTTGTCTAGTGCAAACCATATTTCACATCTTACCCATCATGCATTTCTTTTCGGCCCTGGAATCACTTCCGGAGGGCTCGTCGCGGGGGAAAAAAGGAAGCTTTCAAGTGGCAGAGGAAGGGGAGATGCCTGTCTGTCCACCGCTTTCTTGCTTTTCCTATCAGGATGCATCCTCTGGAATTCCCACTTTTTTCAGCGCCCTCTTTTCCTTTTCAAGCATTGTTGCCAGTGTCTTCGTTGAATTAATCACTACATCCAATTATAACCAGGCCGTCCAATGGTCGCGCTTCATTATTACATACTGGCAATGAAAATTAAGTACTGACGTACTATGTTCAGTTTTATACCAGTAGTTCGAGCGGCCATGAATTATTCACATCGTAAATACGAAGAATTTAAGCACCGATACTAAGGAACAGTTTATGAAGACGTTAGAATTGGAAGAACTCTCAATGTTTGATTGAGCAAATTAGACAAAAGTCTCATGAACACTTAGTCGCAAGCAGAGTTTACTGTATCACAGCGAATACACTTCACGAGTACTAATAGGACATGCCATATTCATGGTTCATAGAAAAAAAATAACGAAGTGACTGATGAGGATGATTTATAAACAGGGCGTCCACAAAGGCAGTTTACAAATTTACAGTAGATAATAAGAAAAAATTGTTACGTTCCCCGGTTTATTCTTAATTGTTCTACTTACTTTTATTCCTCGACGGCGAGTATGAGACTTATCAGCCTACTTTGAAGCCCTCAGGTAGTGGGAAAATCAGATAAATATATGTTTACGTAAACCTTACTAACTCTCGCACACAAAAAATATATTTAGATGTCAGTTAATGTTAACATATTACACTTGCACTCGCAATTAAACTCCTTATTACAAACAAAATTGTATTAAGATCATAATTGTTCTTGACACAAATTAACACATTCACATTTCCAAAATCACTTCCATTATCCAGCAACATTCATAATCTCTCTCACCTCACAACCCACAATCAAATGTTTTAAGGTTAGTCCATAACCATAACAGACTCCCCAGTTGAACAAAACAAATTACGTCATCATAAACAATTAACATATTAAACATATTAAACACTCAAAATGATACAATAAGTGGGTGCGTATCAAATTGTAATTGACACATGGAAAACATACTTCAATTTATAGGTTCAAAAAGTTCCTTAGTATTCAATCCGCTTAGCGGGGTATAAGGAGTGACCCTTCCGGAAGCCAACCAAATGTCAACCTCTCTTCCATTTAGTAAACTCTAAATTGCATGTACAATTTCATTCTGCGTGCAACATGTAAACGGTATTCCAACTCTGTCCATACTTGCCGTAGTATGTCCCCGTCAATAGTGACAATAGTATTTGTTTTTATGGTTTTTAAATCATCAAGATTAATCACAGAGTATGGTAAACATTGTCCTCGACATAACCCCACTAAAAAGTCCAAGGGTATAGTGTCAGGGGACTGGGGAGGCCAGGCAATTGAGCCATCTCTATCAATCCAATGTGCTGGAAAAGTTGTGTTCAGGACATGGGCGTATTTAAGGGGGGGTTCAACGGGTCCAACCCCCCCCCCCTTTGGTTCAGTAATATTACCAGATTATCTGTTCTATCCGCTTCTTCATAATTTTTTTGACTTATCTTATTTTCCTAAATTGGAGACGTATAGGACGGGACACGGATGGGAAGGAAATTAAGCAATTCCACACACCAAATGGGACACCAAATATCTGCAATTTCCTGATAGTTTCGGAATTTCTGCGATAAGAAACTGCATTGGGACTGTCGAATCAGTTATATTTTTTCTCCCTCGAATCTTCTTTTAGGAATTTTATTTTTAAAAACTCAGTGCAAGAAAACCAGGGAAACACCGTAAATTCTCGAGTTATTTGACACAAGGTGAACAGAAAAAGTATCAATACTAAGTAGCGTGACGAAATTGTATTCACTAATTTTATAAACTTTACAAGCTACAATTTACTAGTAGAAGAGAAATATTTCAGAAAGCTCTTCAGTTTCTTTAATGTGTAACGTATGGGGTGTTTGAAATATCTCCACTTGTTCTAACCAAATTGTTTTCATGCAGTGCAAGATTACGTTTCGCACCTCAAAAGTTGGACTGTTCAGTACTGTGTATTGTCTAATATTTTTTAAAAAATCTAAGAGAGAGTTCTGAGAACTTTATGAAATGTAGTCCAAAGTACAAAGAGACTATGATGAAGAAATGAAGAGAGCTAGAATACCCAAACGCCAACTAGGAGGAATAATGCACCAGCTGAGAGCACAAAAGAATATTACAAAGTAAACCATTATCGTCCACTCTTTAACCATTTTGTAGTAGAATTGAACTCACTTTTCTCTGAGCACAGTCAACACATTGCAAAATTGCAACAACTTATTCCAAAAATGTGAAATGGCTATCCTTCATTCATTGGAACAGTGTGTCAAAATGTTGGATGGCCTGGTTGATGCATTGGATTTTGATAGTCTGATCATACTTAGGCCTGCTAAACGTCCAGGATTTGTCGGGACAGTCCCGGAATGATATCATTTGTCCTGAATAGTTTATTTGGGATGCACGAATGTCCTGTAATCGTGTGGGAAAGAAGAAATGATTTAGACTAAACTTTCCTGAACTTTATATGTATTTAAATGCATAATATTAAAATGCTCATTTTACTAAACAATCTAACCGCCCCCATGATCAAGAGTTATCGAGTTACAAGAAGATGCTGCAAAGATATTTGACTTCACGATAGCGCCGCCGTCTGCTAGCAGCACTGAATTTCAGTTGCAAATCTCTTCCATTGCATACTAAGCTGTTTACTGTAGACAGCCTGTGCTTGGGTACCCGCACTGCTCTGTCCGCAGTTCTCAAATAAAGTTTCAATATTGTGAGATAGCAGCTTTGTTCATTATGGCACCAGAAAGGAATTGCAAGATTAATAATATACGTACTTCGAACTGAATTTCTGTTGTTTTTTAAGAAGTGTCAAGAATATCATAATGGATATGTATATACACACAACTTTGTCGGGTTCAGCACCTCACCTCCTCCCCAACAAGCTTCCGGTCAGCAATGTCCCGGATTTTCACTCATGAAATATAGCAACTCTAATCATACCAAAAGTTGAACACCCCCCTTACGTAAATTATATAGGTATACGACCATGGTTCAGGATATATCTCACAACACAATCCTGACCATTGTTGTGGTGCATCGTCTTGCTGTAAAAACGTTTTGAATTAATATATCATTTTAATCGCAGTAAGCTATTGTAGTATGACAATTGCAATTCATGTTATTGGGATGTGAAGCTTTAAATGACATTTATATATGTTTCGCACCATTATCCTCCCCCCTTCTTTCTGTAGGCACCCTTGATCACCTCAAACTATGTTTATGTAGGTACTCTTTCTGAGAGGATGGCAGCACTGTATTGAATGACCACGCAGAGGGATAGAGTAATCTAGCCATCAGTTTGTGCACAGCAGCTGTTTACGTTAGTTGTATTGACGAGTGTCCTGCGATTTGCAGAATGGAGACAAATATCGAGCAAAGAATTTGTTTTGTGTTGCCAACGGACTGTCGTGTGCTGAATCGTTGAAAATCCTACAAAAGGCATTTGGTGATTCGTGTCTGTCGAAAACACAAGCGTATGCATGGTACGAGGCTTTCAAAGAAGGCAGAGAAGTTGTTGCTGATTTGCCCCGTTCTGTTCGACCTTCTACGTCGACGACTGACGAAAACGTCGGAAAAATCAGGATAATGGTGCTTGAAAATCGGCGTGTGAGTGTGAGAGAGGTGACTCGTGAGCTTCACATATCACACATGTCCGTTCACATTTTGATTGATGTGTTAGGCATGAAACGCGTCGCGGCACGACTTGTTCCGAAGGAGCTGAATCTCCTGCAAAAAGCACATCGCAGGTATGTTGCTGAAGACATGATTTAGCGAGCCTCTAGTGACTCAACCTTCATGAAACGCATCGTAACTGGTGATGAGATATGGCTGTATGAGTACGACATGCAAAGAGGTCAACAATCCTCGAAATGGCGCTTCGAAAATGAAACAAAACCGAAAAACAACGCCAAAGTCGCTCAAAAATTAAGGTTATGCGCATTGTTTTCTTTTGGGTGTTGTGCACTCAGAATTCCTTCCAGCGGGACAAACTGTAAATAAAGAGCTTTATGTGACCGTTATGAGGCGTCTGCGTGAGAATGTTCGCCGGAAAAGACCAGAGTAATGGAAAAACAATTCTTGGGTTTTGCACCACGATAATGCGTCGTCGCACACGTCGATTCTTGTTCGCGAGTTTTAGGCCAAAAACTCAACACATGTCGCCCAAGCCCCATATTCTCCAGATATGGCTCCGTTTGATTTCTTTCTCTTTCCGCGACTCAAGTTGCCACTTCGGGGAAGGCGTTTTGAATCAATTGAATCCATTAAAGGAAATTCGCAGATGGAACTCAGGGCGATACCGTCTTTTGCGTTTGAAAAGTGTTATGAAGACTGGGTCAAGCGTTGGTATATGCGTGTTGCCTATTTTGAAGGCGACAAAATAAATGTTGATGATTAACCACGTATTTTGTGTTTTATTCACAAATTGCGGGTACTTTTTGTACATAGTAGTAATAGACCACCGTGACTCACATTGGTAGTAAGTTTTTTGAATGGAGTTCGCTGTCGCTTTGTAATCTAATCTCGGATCGATTCCTGGTGGAGACACATAGTGAGTAGGTAGCGACTTTCAACTGAACGTCCAGTCTGATTAATCTATCCATCACAAAGAAGACTTAACAAAAAATTCGACAATATTGTTATTCTATTGTCCCCATTACTCTATGGGCCAATACGCCCGTACACTCTATACCATGTCCAGTCAAAACGTGTTTAGCTACTATGTGGTTGCGCTATGAAATCACAAAGTTCTGTCTTTGTAAGATAGGGAAGACGACCCAGTATGTAGGCCTCCCCGTCAGCGTAATGGTAATGTCTTCGCCTTGTAATCTAGGATTCTCGCGTTTGTTACCCGGTGGAGGCACATAGTGATCCGGATCGTACTTTGAACTGTAGGTCCATTCCCGATTAGCCTATTTGCGCATAAAGTAAACTTAGAATAGAACTCAAACGACCGCCGTATGCATAAATAGTTCTTTTAACAGCTTCCCTTCATCAGTAGACTAATAAATCATATATTTACCAACAAATCACAGCACCTGGCAACCTTTTATTCCATCTCTCACCCCCGCCTTCTTTTTTTCTCTTCCTCATAGCACCCTCGCACTGCTTCTGCCCTTGACTCCTCCGAAGCTCATTGTTGCGTGAAATTTTCTTGGGAGACTTTTCCACCCCCTCGCAACGCCCTCCCCCCACATCATTCTCTCTCTCAATCACCCTGATTCCGACCCCTCGCATCATCCGCGGTTTCTCCACCATGACCTCCGACGTGTATCGGTTTCACGAATCACCCATCCATCCAGTCGGAGACAGTGAGTAATCAAACGACTCAAGAGATGACAGCATCTGCCCGGAATCAAAGTCCCCCCTCGTTTCACAATATCTTGGCAAAGAGCAAAATTTTGAAAGCTAGTTTGCGCTAGGCATCGTAAGCTCATCCAAAGCAAAGCATATTGTATACAGCAAGGATTGACCCAATGTTGCAGGTCATCCAAAGCAAAGCATATTTTATGTAGCAGGGAGTGACCCAGTGTTGCAGGTCATTCAAAGCAAAGCATATTTTATATGGCAGAGAGTGACCCAGTGTTGCAGGTAATCCAAGGCAAGGTATATTTTATATAGCAGAAAACGACCCAATGTTGCAGAACATCCAAACCAAAGCATATTTTATGTAGCAGGGAGTGACCCAATGTTTCAGGTCATCCAAAACAAACCATATATTATGTAGTAGGGAGTGACAGAATGTTGCAGGTCATCCAAATCAAAGCACATTTTATGTAGCTAGTAGTGACCCAATGTTGAAGGCCATCCAAAGAAAAGCATATTTTATGTAGCTGGGAGTCACCCAATGTTGAAGGTCATCCTAAGTAAATCATAATTGATATAGCAAGGAGTGAGTAACCCAATGTTGCAGATAATCCAAAGAGAAGCATATTTTAGGCAGCAGGGAGTGACCCAATGTTGCATGCCATCCAAAGCAAAGCATATTTTATGTAGCTAGTAGTGACCCAATGTTGAAGGCCATCCAAAGCAAAGCATATTTTATGTAGCTTGGAGTGACTCAATATTCAAGGTCATCCAAAGAAAAGCATATTTTATGTAGCAGGGAGTGACCCAATGTTGAAGGTCATCCTAAGTAAATCATAATTGATATAGCAAGGAGTGAGTGACCCAATGTTGCAGGTAATCCAAAGAAGAGCATATTTTATGTAGCAGGGAATGACCCAATGTTAAATGCCATCCAAAGCAAAGCATATTTTACGTAGCTGGTAGTGACCCAATGTTCAAGGCCAACCAAAGAAAAGCATATTTTATGTAGCAGGGAGTGACCCAATGTTGCAGGTCATTCAAAGCAAAGCATATTTTATGTAGCTGGGAGTGACCCATGTTCAAGGCCATCCAAGAAAAGCATATATTATATAGCAGGGTGTGACACAAAGTTGCGTGCCATTCAAAGAAAAGCATATTTTATGTAGCAGGATTGCCAATGTTGAAGGCAATCCAAAGAAAAGCATATTTTATGTAGCTGGGAGTGACCGAATTGTCAAGGCCATCCAAAGAAAAGCATATTTTATAAAGCAGGGAGTGACCCAATGTTGAATATCACCGTAAGTAAATCATATAGCTGGGAGTGGCCTAATGTTGAAGGTCATCCTAAGTAAATCATAATTTATATAGCAGGGAGTGGCCCAATGTTGAAGGCCATCCAAAGCAAAGTATATTCTATGTAGCAGGGAGTGACCCAATTTTAAAGGTAAAGCGAAGCATAATATTTTATATGGCAGATATTGACTCAATGTTGCATGATATCTAAAGCAAAACATATTTCATAAAGCAGGGAGTGAAGCAATGTAACAGATTATTCAAAGCAAAGCATATTTTATATAGCTTGGAGTGACTCAATACTGCAGGACACATAAAGCATATCGTATCTTACAAAGCAGGGAGGAAGAGGTCTAATGTCCAAATTAGATATACACACAAGGAAATGCCACCCCCTCCCCTGTGCATTGCATGGACGTAGAGGTATGGCTCCACAAACATTCACAATCTCGACCATTTCTGATGGTGATGGCATAAGCACCACGCTCCATCAGCTTTAACCGCACGAGCCCATTATATAGAGCCTTGGTGAACCCCAAAGCAACTGAGAGTCTCCCGTGCGGCGGTCATACACCACACTGCTTGGACCACTGCAGATCTAAACTCGATACATATACATACATGTATGTTTATACACAGAGCAATTTGATTTGATTAATTGATTTATTTTATTTTTCTTCGCTTTTCTGCCACTTTTGGCTAATCGAGAAGGTGAGGATGAGTGATGATGTGATGAAATTGATGAATGGACACACATGCCCAGGCTGGGATTCGAACCACGCGACCCCAGGCGTCGTGGCGCGCTGTGCTAACCGCTCCGTCACCGAGGTCGGCAAGAAAAATAAATTTCGATTACTTAATTTGAAATGGCATGAAAACCGCTATAATTAAAGACTTTTTTTTATTTTACTATTCAACTATATGCTTTACTATTTTGGATTTAAATTACGCACATAAGGGGAGAGAATACAATTTTATATTTTGTTTGTACAAAATAATGTTTCACAAGTGTCCCACTTCGACACAAAAAGATTGCGGCAGACGGTCTCGGAGACTAGGCAGTATATTGTAATAAAGTTCGCAATTTCTTGTAGACTTAATTTTTCAGTATTTCCTACTTTGGATGAAAACACTTCTTATGGTTCCACAAAAGAAGATCAGGATTGCAAGTCCCGTGACTTTGAAGACCAAAGTGATGTTCCCTGAGAAGAACTCCCGCAGTATGGCCAAACTCACTGTTTCACCCTGTTATGTATATATTCATCATGGCTTTCGGGATTGCTATCCGCTGCAATCTTTCTGAAATAGCTCCCCAATTGTTCTCACGAGGCTGGGTCAACATCGACATTTTGAGTTTCTCACCGAGAATAGAACCTGAGATTCGAAGATTTGTATGTGGGGGATAATTATTCTGCTATATGGGAGCTCATTCAGAATAACGTGTAATGTAATATTTAGTCACTCATGAATCTCTTAATTTGTACTAGTTTCAAAACTTACAATGTTTATGCAAGCACATATTAATGTTCAAATACTACAATACTTGCAACACGTTTATTGTTTTAATTAAGTGCTTAAAAAGTTATTATATTAATACACAAAACTCTCATTACGTTGAAAATTACTAGAATTTTTGTATTTATTGATTCGAAACTCGAGACAAGAACGAGAGGAGGTTAAAATCGAGATCATACCGGGAACAATTTTGCCATTCGAAACTCGGCACGAAATGGAAAACGCGATAAGTTAGTTAACCACAGTGGCTAGATCAGATGATCATGCAGCTTCAGTACATTACTCGCTTCGAATATTTGCTGCCAAAAGTTACAGAACAGTACTCCAAAATAACATTCTGCTAGAAGTTCAACTTAAGTTTTCAGTTTTGATTTGTGCTCTACAAGCTATTCAACTTACCTCATTTGCATTGCAGGCCCTTTGAGCATTGAACTTTCCACAATTTAGGATCATAAGGTTTACTTCACGGTGCTCCATCTGTGAGAAACAGAAAAACAAATAAATCGATATGATAGGCAGATATAAATCGATAACACAGAAAAAAAACAAATAAATCGATATGATAGGCAGATATAAATCGATAACACAGAAAAAACAAATAAATCGATATGATAGGCAGATATAAATCGATAACACAGAAAAAAACAAATAAATCGATATGATAGGCAGATATAAATCGATAACACAGAAAAAAACAAATAAATCGATATGATAGTCAGATATAAATCGATAACACATCATTCATGCTTAAAATTGTCAAAATTATTGATAAAATTTAGAGCGCTGATGGGTAACAGGTAATTGTTGCGAGATGACAATAATGATTAAATTGTTTCCTTTCTTGGATAATTTCCTCCTCTAAATAAATCCAGGATACATGCACTTCCTTACCTGTGCTTGATTTCGAGAGCAGGGAGCTTACGAGCTCAGTTTTCTCCCATCGACAATGTACAAAATTTCCACAAATAATTGTGCCTGTGGTGTGATCCGATCCGTAGGATGATAAAGACAAACTTCATGCGTTGAACTATCCACGAATATTTACTTCTTCATCAGGGTAGATAAAGATAATGATTTGTATTTAAAAAATTCATTTTTGAAGATTTTTGATTGAAATCGGATTTATTTTATTCAAATCTATTATTTTTATTAAAAAACACGCTTATAATTGCTTGTATTGTTTTTCTTACTATGCATGTGGATACTTTTTTATGGCAAGGCTTTTTCTAGTAAACATCCCTGTAACAATTTGAACAGTTTGATTAAAGCATGGAAATATTTGTTGCGGGTGTTAATGAAACTATAATAATTTCAGTAACTTTTCTTCCAGTAAAAATAAAACATTCTGGATGTACTTTTATTGTAACTTGAAATATTTTATATGATCTTTGTAGCTGAATTTTGGCATTTTTAAAAAAATAACACTGGAGAACAAATTTCTTGTTGCATTCATACCAACACTTATTTTAAACTAATTTGAGTGCGCTGATTTCAAATCAGAGGTTAGTTTTTCTCTGTAAGCTCTAGTTTTTTTTGCAATTCAACATTTTAATTTTTCACCTTAATATCCATTTCTCAAAATTCAATTGAACATTTTAAAATTGGATGCCACCTTGGCGAAGATATACTTAATTTATTCCCAAACACGTGTAAGTGCATCACAGTATGCATTACAGTTTGAAAATACGGCAAGATAAAAGCACATTTTGGAGTATTTAGCATGTATTCAATATAGTAAAATATGAGTATAAATTTGAGAGTTTTTCAAAAAGAAAAACACATATGTCTACATGTAGACGGAAGGCAATATAAGAAATTTGATATGAATGGCATGCAAAGTTCAAATAGGTTCTATTTAGGCAAGAATTTGTGCCTGTAGCTCTTGCTTTGTGGACTTGCTCAGGGCAATCTCGATAGCAGCTGTAGTCTGCCATCATATTCTTGTCCCGTCGCCTTTGACATGCTCTTTTATGTCATATTATGTTCTTCTTGCAAATGAACTGAGTGACCAACTGGAACTGATCCATAAACATACTGTGTTTAGAGCTATCGACAAATAATCTCCATTCTTTGGACTATACGAGGTAAGACATAATTGGATGAGAAGACATGAGATATCATGGCAGTAAACAGAGTGCTTGTCTTCTGAAAAGAAGTCCACAAATATTTCCTCTCACTTTCGGAAATATGACACTTTTGCTTATCAGTGCATTATATTTTCTTCTTGCAGCCTGGATGCTAATACCTCAGCTACTTTCTTATGTCTAAGTGAAGAAGCCATGATCTTGATATGAAAAACCAGAAAAAGAGTATTATATGGCCTCACCGATGACTCAGTGGGAATGTGGTCACCTTGCTATCAAGAGGTACTGGGTTCGATACTCGGTAGAGGCACATATTGGTCGGATCCCACTTTACACTGCTGGTTAAGTCCCGATTAATCTTTCTACACACAAAGTGGACTTAGAATACACTCAATGAATCAAGCAAACGTGTTTTAGTGCGTGGTTTTGGTAAATCTAAGCGTCGTCATCCACCTATTCCTGATGTAAATACCAATGGGTGTCCTTTTTGGCAAAAGTAAAGGTTTCAAATTGCGTGATAACTATAGCATGTACGGAAAAAATAGTTTTATATTTGAAATCAGCGTTGCAAAATTACATAGAAAAAGTTGAAAAATCAAATGCAACAGAAAATGAGAAAAAATGTTCCCCTGTGTGTAATAGTTTGCAAAGCATCAGATGTCATGTTTATTTACAGTCTAATGATAATGACACTATTTACTTTCACCAAAAGTGATTGTGATATCTACAAAATCCTTATGTACGTCATTCTATAAATCATTTATTTAAATCAATCCACTTTGTTCTTCATGTATATCAAGCTTAAGGCGTTCAAAATTTGAATCTATTAAAAATGTTCATAATCCAGCCAATATTTACAACGAGAGTGCAATTTCGCCCTGCACTATAAACTTCCGTGGATGGGAGAATACATACCATACTCACATATTGTATAAATAACAAACGCATATTCCTATGTAGTAACTTCTAACTAAAACCAATTTCACATACGTACTTATTCAAGGGCAACTTTCCACGAGGATTACTTTTTGTCAATTTATACTATAAGCCTATAATATTTGGAATGATAATTGCCAATTTCTAACAGTGTAACAGTGTACCTACATACATTGGAGCTTGCAAATTTAACAGAAGTATTAGCCATCTTAGATACTTAGTTTTACTAGAATGATTGTAATTACTAGTGTGCATAGATTAGTCAAAGAAACATTAATATGCTTCTTAATTATTCACAGACGGCAAAATGTAAGAATTCACAAATCCTGCTAATTATGTATGAAGAATAAAGACAGTGGGGGTCGACATCTCTTGAGAAACATTTGAACTTTCTTTTAAAATTGCATCAATTCAGTTTCCATAGCATATGACCAAATGTTTCTTTGTCATATTTGTTATTCAGGACGCTTATTTGGTAAATATCGTAGTCTTCCCTCCCAAATTCCATTCCAATGAATAGCTTAAAAATATATTTAAGAGCTTGAATAACTTCTCCCTATTAAATGGATTGGCCAGAAGTGGCAGAAAAGCCGGTTGAAATAATATTACAAAGTTTCGAAACTGCATATGGCAAGTGGAGCAGCCATGGACGTTGAGAGTTAGTTAGTTCTCTTCTGGCCGTAAGATTGTCTGCAACAGGTTGGTCTTCCAGGCTCTTCCGGTTCTTAACTTGCCCCATTTCCGCCTGCAAAGCTCTTCTTGCGTTGAAACCTTCCGCTTGGTGGCCATTAATTTTGCTTCCGTATCCAGTTACAGCAACAATACCTCTTACCAAAGTATTCGGCGACAACTGGAAGGAAAAAAAATCCCGCCGAACCACGCGAGTTAGAAAGATGAGAAAAGAAACAAGAATAATTGTTTGCATTTAGATGCATTTCTGTTTTTTATTTCCTACATCAGAGGTGGTAGTCCAGTCGATAGGGCGTCTGATTGCTGGGCGGAAGATACGGATTCGATTACCGGGGTGAGTGATTTCGGGTGGGGAATATTTTCAGCAATGTCCCAGAATTAAGCGGCTCTGAGTTTCACCCAGCCTCTACGAAATGTATACCTGACGGCAACCTTCGGGGATAAAGAGGGTGGGAGGGTGGTGCTGATCACATCAGTTACACAAATGGACTAGATAATGAATGCATCCACAACCTCCCCCCATTTTCCTGCACAGCATGTTACAATGTTCAGAGGGATGCCTGTACCTTTTACGTTACCTTCTACCTGATCGCGTCGATGAGGATGAAATTGATAAAGTGACACACGCATATGAACATTTAAGCTCAAGCCAAGAGGTCGACTGTTCGACACACATCAACATGCAGAGTACAGTCATATAGATAAGTTATTGATTGATTGATTGATTTAGTTTATTTTACTTCGCGTTTTGTGCCTCTTGGATAATTTACGAAGATGGGGATGAGTGATGAAATGATGAAATTGATGAATGGACATTCACAAACAACCAAGCCCGAGCGGGATTCGAACCCGGGTATAGATAAATTATACTCCTTAGTATGCGAAAATCGATGGCAACGGACTAGCAAATCACTTGTGGTGTAGTGGTTAGCAACATGTGCTCAAAAGTCAGGAATCAGAACGTTACATCGTTCTTGAAACTCGGGACTTTGATAGCGCATTTATTATTGATGTTAAGAATAACCAGCCAGTCAGTCATTTATCGTGGCGGGTTTTAATTTGCAGAGTTTCAGTCGTTTAAGGAACTATACCTCCGGATGATGATGCCTTACTTTTGCCAATTTCATGGCGGTGTTTCAAGAGTCGCAGTCTCGCAGGGTATAGGCTCTGGTATAGGTGTAGTCTATTGGGAGAGGGGAAAAATGGCCACTATTATATGGAAAGTTATATTCTAGATGAAAGTTATATTAGAGATGAGACGTGTGCTACTACTGAACTTACAAGTTTCCAGCAAAAATACCCACGGAGAATTTAGAAAAAAATATAGCTATTTTTAAATTTGTAATTACAATTTAGATATCAACTTGCGCTGCAATATTAATTATTTATTAATAGCTTTTCAATTTGCTTATGAGCCTTGTCATTCAATTTTCTGCCCTTAGAACTTTTGCTAGAGTGTTGAATATTTTGACTGCCACCTGTTCGTGTCCTTCTGAACTAGCGCCAGTCTGGTTTTAGAAGGTATTTATTTGAAGTTCTAAGTTCAATTGTTTTCTCTGAGGGTATTGTATGTACAAATAGGCTAATCGGGACTGGACCTGCAGTTTATAGTGGGATTCGAACATTTGAGTGTCTCCACCAGATATAGAAAACCGGGCCCCTTCATTACAAGGCGACAACGTTACCACTACCCCATCGGGAAGGCTGTACTTAGAATGTTGTGTGTATGTGTTCTTTTGAGCTTAATGTGTTAGTGTATCTTTTCGCATGTAGTGCCGTTTCATAAATGTATAGTGTAGGCAGAGCTAATATTTTTGTATTTCCTGAACAAGGTTTAGCTCTACTTTTTGCATCTTCTACAATCATAATAGCATTGTTTTGTTTTCTAAATGCTTCTAAACTTGCCGAAGAGTTTCCCCGAAATACAATTCCCTAATTCATTATAATATCTATCTATAGATATACAGGGTGTTAAAAAGGTAACTGAACATGGTTTGAGAGCTGTTTCAGTTGCCTTTTCTTTAAACACCCTCTATATATCTATAGATTCTAATGAAGAAGCTACTGAGGTATATTCTGCAATGCCCTTGACGTGAACTTGTGTGGAACCAATACGGAGTGGGTGTAAGAGTGTAGGACGAGTTTGATATAGTTCCGGACAAACTTAAAGAAATTAGGACTTTATCATCCTAACAATTTTTACATGACACGAAGAGGTGTGTGAAAATCACATATCGCTTCGATATTGCGAACTCTTGTAAGGAAACCCACGTGGACCCTTGGAGGCCACACCCCTCTTTAAGCCTCGTGAAGTTTGTGAGGAAAATAATATTTGTCCGGAAGTATAATATGTTTGGAACTTCACTTCATATAAGAAAGTTAGTATCAATAAATTTGTTTTATATTGTTAGCCGTAATCCAATAAAAGTTTCAGTCCAATCAAGATAAGCCGATTTAAAAGGAGTCGGATAACATCACTAGTTTACATGATAATTGAATCCTGAGATGAAATAGTACCGTTGCCGCTTCGTAATCAATAAGTCCCGGTTTCAATCTGCGATTGGGACATTTCACAGAGGTTCAAATGTTGCTTTAAATTAGTTCCAATACCGATTAGCCTATTCGAGCACAAAGCGAACTTAAATAAATGAAAAAATAGAAAAAAGAAAAATCTAAGAAAAATATAGCTTATGAATATGATCATGAAAATTTAAAAATTATATTCAACCGTTCTGTGTAACAATTTGGACACAAATTTGTTAATCGTTAGAATGACCAACTTAAGGGTAAATTAAATCAACATTTAAACCAATTCGAAATGAAGGAAGGGAAACAAAAATTTCTCAAATATTATAACCATGAACATAAAAAAAAGTCTTCTGAATTTTTATGTAAACATTTCAGCAGATGGACACATTTTAAACTAATTTTTCCATTGTTTTTCAAGATAAAAATTGCACCTCATTGTCAAGTAATTTCTAAATTTTCTCCTCCATTTGATTCTTCTCAAAGAAGTGACATCTCTTAGAGAAAATTTTACCTTGTTTTAAAGCTATTTACTTTGCAAACTCAATTATTTTCAAAATGTGTTTTCAGTTTTTTTTGTACATCCATCGTATAAGAATACTTAACAAATATTTCCCAGTACTGTAATTATGTGTGTATTGCATCGTTCCCATCTATACTCTGAGACAACTTAACCTTGCAGTGGTGTTTTATGTAGCCTATAAATCAGCGTGCGAACAAATTACTTCTTCAGTATCAATCGTAAATGAACTAATTAGTTACATAGAGGAAGAACCTTGGCATAAATACTTAAGAAAATGCTGAGAGCTTGAAACTCTGCATGTTTGAAAAGGGGTATTTTACGTTTTGATAAAATATGTTGAATTTAAATTAAACATTAGCTTTAATGAGGAACAGGTACTTGTTTATACTTTAACGAGAGTAATAGAAGCCACTGCTGGGGGAGGGAGCTACGACCCACCTCTTGTGACTAGAAATAGATAAAAATGATATAAATGGCATAACTTGTTAGTGAAATTAATTCTATTGTTCACTTAATTAGGGTATATTGGACACCATGTTGAATAGGCATAATTTCCGAATATTTACAGCCCCTCCGATGGGTTCGTTAACAGTTCGTTAACATCGTCGCCATGTAATAAAGGGGTCCTGGGTTCGACACCAGAGGAGTTCAGGCTTCAAACTGTCGGTCCAGTTTCGCTAAGCCCATTGTTACGACCTTGCACAATTAGTAACTTTGCATGTACTTAGTAAAGGAAGAAATATATAGTGTCACCTTGATTTGCATGTTGTATGGCTCAGTTTGTGACGCAAACGTGAAAGCGCCAATTAGGGTGCTTATGATGTAATGTAGCTATTAACCTTTATGTATTAGTCTAATGAAGTTAGTTCGTTAAACGCAACATGCATTTATTATGATGTAAATATAAACTCGCCAATCAGAGATTACCAATGTTAATGAGCTAACCAAATTGTAATTAGATGATGGTGGAACATTTAAATGTGTATATTTTCCAAAGTGTAAGAAGTTTATCAACGTTAAAGAAATAATTGTTAACTCAAACGAATATGAAAACTTTCTTCATAAATTACTCAAAACTAAACTATGTATTTTTCGAATATCTATCTGTTATAATTCAGAATATTGTATCAGGAAATTACCTAAAGGCCGGTGTTCGAGGCTGGAAACTTGAGTATAAATACGACGCATTTGGGCTTGGAATGGGGGTCTGTGTCAGTCTAGGAAGAAGTTATATAGGTTCAAGCCTATAGGTTAAAGCCGCTCTTCTGTAAATCCTAGATTTGTCCACCTTAGTGTTGACTTTCCAGTTAGTATTATTTTATCTACAAAAAACTGATTTTCAAGTTCCAGTTACGAGTCATCTACCTACTCGTTGTAAGTGTACAAGTGGTATAATAAACATTTATCTAAAACTTTACAAGCTTGGTTGGATTCTTCCTAAACCTACCTTGAGATGGGTTTCATTGTAGACAATTAGAGTCTTCATGTCCACGACTACAGGAGTAAAGGGTAAGAAGAGTTACCAGGAACGTATCACCATACATACATAAAGTGAATTTAAAACAAAAACTCCAAGAACTTTATTTATTTATTGTAATATCAAATAGAGCATAAGAAGCGTTGAATTAATTTCTAAATGTCAACAAGATTTTTTCTGCCACCTACAAATTCCAGAAACTTCACATGTTCTCGAAAATGTGTGTTTCTAATGGATTTCAGGCGGAATATATGCAATATGTTTGCTTCTGGCAAACTTGGGAAATGCAAACTCCCCTTAAAGTGACCTCTTGAATACCATTACGTTCTTCAACAACTTTTAAAACGAAGGTTTAAAATGGAAATTACGAAATATTTCGTTGTGTGTCTCACCCCTACCAATAACGCAGCTTTGTGACAATCACTTAAAACTGATGCGTATGCAGTGTGCAATGTCACTACATTATCGATTTGATTGATTGAGTTGGTGTTTTAAGTCCACTTTATGCACAGTCAGGCTAACAACTACTACATTATGAAATATAGCTAGTAACATAGGGCACTTAGTCATGCCATGCCTTGCCAAGTATTGTTTAAATGAATGACGCTGTCATATTCCAATGAATAAAATAAGTTCGTGCAACATAAAATAAAACCCTTCAATAACACCCTTTCTAAACTGCCAAAGAATTGAAGTAATCACCACCAACAGGCTAATCGCTACTGAACGTATTTCAGATTGGAAATCTTCGCCACTGAGAATCGAATACGGGACATATTGTTTACAGGTCGATGATGTTAATACACGATTAACGTAAATACACCTAAAAAAATCAATGGCATCGTCTACCTCACCCCCTGCATCATGAAATATGAATAAGGTATAAATCGAATACGTTAGAATTTTTACATAAAAAATAACGATAATTCACTAAAATTACTCAATAATGCAGACTATAGACTTCAGCGGCCTGTATCTCTTTGCAAGAAACCCATTCCTTTATGCAAGGACGAAGTCGAAATTCTTGAAAAATATGAAAAATCGTCAATGTTATTTGGCAGAATTTTGTAGGTTCACATTATAATATTAGGTCTCACCGATGGCGTAGAGGTAACGTCGTTGCCTTGTAATCAATTGATCCCGGGTGCGTTAGTCGATGGAGGCACGCACAAGTGGTTCGGATCCCATTTTAAACTATAGTTCCAGTCCCGATTAGTCTTCCTGTGCATAAAGTGGACTTAAAACAAAAACTCAAACTCGCATTATAATATTACATAGTTCGAGTGGGAGCATGACCCCCATGGTCCCTCCCCTGTCTACGGGCCTGCAACACACTACCGTAACAGGATTCTATCAATGGAAGTCACCTATCCGAAAACAGAAAAGTCTAGAATTTAACCAGGTATCAGAGTTAGCGCCATGACAGTGCAGGCAGGCTTCTCGAACGTGGTACAAAATTTAACACATCAAGTTCACGGAATCAAGCAGCGAGATATCTGCTAATCAATCTGCATTGTCAGTTTTTGCGTACGTACACATTATGTTAGCAAGATTTCCTTTGCTTCAAATTTTAAAACTAGGAATACTAATGCTTCTTCAAGAGACTTTTAGATAGAACGTGCACTGCATACAGCTACAACTCCCTACCTTGTAACTAGTTTCACCACGGCACAATTCTCGTTGACGTCAGCTCGGTCGACATGTTTTTCACTTGCGAACCACCGATTCCGCCGAACTTCAATTCGGGATAACACACTCATCAAAACCGAAGCTTCCGTACGTTGAATTTATACTACTTTCAAGGTTACACTCACTGGCAATAACACAACAAAATTTCCTCTGTAAAGACGTTTGCTTCTCACAATGCTTCCTGTGTTATCACTCCCCCTTCTCCTTTGCCTGTTCGTTTTTCTCCCCTACTATCTCATTTCTGAACATTCGATATTAAACTGAAATAAACTTTATTAACCCTTCACAAATAGAACGTCAGTCCTTCAACCAAAATTTTAAACAATAATATGAACAAACACGTAAATATCTGCACACACAAGCTCGGACTATTTTGCATAAATTGGTGTGCCCCATATCAATGCGTGTCCTCTCAATCCCAAGCAAGGTGTTTCACCTCATTTCCGAGTAGGTGCATTCCAAACTAAACGAGACCATTTATTTCTTTTCTTTTCTTTATAATGACGGTCAACAAATGAATCAAGATAAGTTATTTGAAGTTATATAAGCTGTGTGTTAAGAAATAACTTAAAATCAGCAATTAACCAAATTGTAAATTTTCCACTGAATAACGTCATGTTAGCGAATGGTTCATCAACGCCATCTATTGAGTAAAAAATCGGATAACTCTTAACTTATGACATATAGACCAAACTTCCATTCTAATAACTAACAATTTTGACAATTCCGTTACAAAACCAATAATTCAAACATGTTTTAGTACCAATAATCTTTATAGGTAAAGAAGCGTTCAGTAAAATTATGTGTTTTGAAGAAATTGATGTTTGTTTATATTTGGTAGTCACTTCTTTACCGCTACGTCCCCCCATGTGCCTTGGATCCTGACAAGTACCTGTAAGCACGGGGTACGCAGAGGGGCTGATGGGGCTACAGCCCCTTAACAAATTTTGAGAAAATAAAAATTTACAAGTGAAAATCAGTAGAGAACAAGAAAAAGGAAATGTGTAAGTGCAACCCCCTCCTCAAAATTATCGCCGGTTGCCATTTTTGTCTTGGGAGTCCAATTTTATTACAGAAAAGCTCCAAATATACGAAATGTTTTATTATGTATCTTGTCCCCGGAGAAGAGGGAATTTCTACTGAAAACGCTTTACTAACTCTGAGGGGAAAGTCTGAAATGAGGTAGAATTATAGGCGTGCGGACATCCTCTTATTAGGGTAGCAAAAAGACTTTGATGAAAGTCCAATCGGGTAAATAAAAACTACAATTGATCTCACTCTTTCACAAATTCTTTATCGAACCGTGATCTGCGTTACTTTCATTCTTTTAAAACAGTTCCAAGTACGAGAGGAAGTTGCGTATGTTGCTGTGCTGCTACATAGACGAAGTGAAGATAAAGAAGATGGTGCACTTATTAGATATTATAACAATCCCAATATCCGTGGCATCAATGTTCCCTGTTCTTCCACCCATTTATTCTCCCTTCCTCTGTTTCAGAGCTTAATTTTGGCCTCTCCGATGGCCTAGTGGTGATGTAGTCGCCTTGTAGTCTCGGGTGAAGGCACATAGTGCTTCGGATTGCACTTTAAAACTGTAGGTCCAATCATAGGCGTAACTTGGCGGGGACAATTTCTCCAAAAGTTTGATTCTGCCCTCTCAAAATTACGCCCAAGTTTGATTCTGCCTCCTCAAAATTAGGCCCCAAGTTACGCTCATGGGTCCAGTGTCGTTTAGCCTATCTGTACATATAGTGCACTTAAAACAAATTCTCACTCAATTTTAGAACTTAATTCACAATTATACATGTTTTCACACAGCAGATTCAAAACAACGAGGCTGCACATAATTTATTTCCAATGTTGACTAATTTTAATCTGTAGCTCGATAGAGATAGCACAGCTAGTGAAGAAAGTATGCGAGCGTGTTAACGACAGATAATTTCCTAGGGAACCAAGTGGGATAGGTAGATTACATGAAAAAGGTGCCCCCTATCCTCTTTACCTGGAACTTTCATCAACTTCATGTCTGTTTTAAGTGCATAATATTATTTAAAGCAACGATAAGATCACTCTACATTAAACTTCTGAGTGAAAATATTAGAGGGGCAACTGTTCCCTACCCCTTGTCCCCGTGCGCAGGCCAATGGTAGAACTTCTGGTTTCTCCCTTTCAATTCAGACACGCGTGAAAATAGCAAACTTCCTTAAAAGTAATACATTTCTTCCAAATTCTAAGATCAGGGACTATTTGGTCTTTCAAGCTTATTGCAATTACTCTGAAAGTCATTTTGATGTTTTGAAGTTTAGCGTCTTGTAGTTTGCACTCGCGAGAAAAGAAGTAAAGAAGATAACTTCACAACACAATCTCCCTTGACAGTAATATCAGGAAAATGGTTTTAACTTTCATCCTGTTTCTCCCTCCCCTTCCACTCCCTCCCCCTGAACTTGGGACGAGAGGAGAGGTGACCTCTTGTAAAGTGTAGGGGGAAGATTTTTAGCTCCACTAAATTGTCCATTGATTTTTCCTATCACCTTTCAGACAAGGCGCTGCCATATGGATCCCTCCTACGCAACATGCTGGCTTCGTTTTCTTACTTCCCTTTTCGCCTCCTACTCATCATCATAACACTTCCTTACAGGATGTTTTAATTTTGAAAAATCTTGCTTTTTTCCTCTTTACTTTAACGGCTGCTGTTTTCTTTACTGAAATACATATTTCCCTCTTTTCGCATACATAATTAATCTGTCTGTTTGAAGAATTTTAACGCTTTTCGTATACCTTAACTTCTTGTGACGTTAATATTGCTAAAACAAATATGCTAAACCAAGGTTTAGCATTGTATTGGACGACTTGTTGAGTTTGTTCTAAGTCAACTTTATGCACACAAAGGCTAATTGGGACTGGGCCTACAGTTTGAAGTGGTATCCGAACTACAATGTGCCTCCACTGAGTATCAAAGCCGGGATCATTTGATTATAAGACGACGATGTTATTACTACGCCATCAGGGACAACTTTGTCTTCAGTGTATGTATGTTGTAATTTACTAGTTATATGTGAACGAGAATGACAGCTTAGTTTCCCGCTTTCTAGCCACAGAAGTTTCCAATCTCGAGCATTTTTTCATCATCAACATGTGTCGCCCCAGTCAACACATGTTTTTCAAGCATGTTCAATCTGTGTTATAGTAATAAGTGTTGAAATATTTTATTTTAAAAATGTTAGATTTCTTTCTTTAAAAATGTGTTATTGTTAATACCTCTATAGGTAAAGGATTGTTTAACTTAATTCTTGCAGACATGCTGAAACTATGGATATGTAAACAATCACGTAGTTACCTTGGTAAAATGTAAACAATTTTTTGATATAAAAGAGCAAGACATTTGTAAGCCAGCGGGACATTCTCCTGGTTGCTGAAAGGCTGATGAATCAGGGGACGTTGAGGAAATATCTTGCTTCGATCTTCGGTTTGGCTGGTGTACTTGTACTACATGTTGGCAGATATTTCACAACCCAACTCTGAATAAGGTGTTCTCCTGCATCATCAAAAGACCAGGATTATAAACTTCGGTACAACAAATAGGTTTAGGCCTACAATCTGTATCGGGTGAATTGTCTGTTTGAAAAGTGTTTGTATATCACCAGAAGTTCAAATAAATCTCCGAGTAAAAGATCTTAATGATCTTTTATTTCAAACCTATATAGGTAATAACTAAAAATTAATACATGACATAGAGTGGGATGAGGCTAAGTAGATAGGAAGGGAGAAGAGAATACGAGTGAGAAAATTGAAGGAGGCCAAGGAAATAGAGAAGATAGGTGAAGAAGACACAATGAACTGGAATGAAAGAAGGTGTTAGAAAGAGTGGAAAGGACAAGAGAGAAGAGGAGACGAGAAGAGGGGAGAAGAATGAAGGAAATGGAGCGTGAGATAAAGAGTCCAACCACATTCTAAATGGAAGTAAATATGTTTAACCTTTTAGGTGAAAGTACAGTTGACAAGGGAAAGCCATCTGCTAGAATGTTCCAGAACAACTTTCTAATAGTCTGGAGGGGAGTAATGTTTGTGTATATATATCGTCCTGTTTTGTACCTTGTTACATTTGTACTTGGTGCAGAGTCTGAAGAAGACCTTGCTAGAAGGTTGAAACGTTACGTTTAGTTTATGTTTTATAATAAAATAAATTTCTGCCTTGGTCAGCATATTCAGTTTTTTTTAATAAATCCTGCACCACAGACCACGCAAGAGCTTGGTCCTACTAACCCTAAGAAGCCTTTGAGAAGTCCGATAAAAGGGTTGTAACCAGACTAACATAAAGGCATAAGGTGCTTGTCAAACATTTAATCATCATTAGATGGTAATCTTGATGGTGGCGATTAGCCTGAAAAGGCAGAAAATGCGATGTAAAATAAGGAAAAGAAGATGTATTTCGATCTCACCACCGAAGATTATGAGTTCGAGTTCCAGCCTGGGTCTGTGCGTTCTTTGTGCCTGTCCGTTTATCTAATCACCACTCATCCTCACCGTCGCGATTTGCCAAAATGACAGAAAATTGAAATAATAATTTTGCAAAAATGAAAACTAAAATGCAAAATCACATTAGTTAAGCCTTTCTCTCAGATCCTCCCAGGCCTCCCCGATGGCGCAGTGGTAGCGTTGTTGCCTTTTAATCAAGGTGGAGGTACATAGCACAGTGGTACGGATCCCACTTTAAAACTGTAGGTCCAGTCCCGATTAGCCTTACTGTGCATAAAGTGGAATTAAAACAACAATTCAATCAATTCAAATCTCAGACTCTCTCTCTCTCTCTCTCTCTCTCTCTCTCTCTCTCTTTCTCTCTCGGAGAAGAAAAACAGGAAGTAATAAAGAGAACGTGAAAAGGAAGAAAAAGGAACGGAAGAGGTATAGAAATTGAAAGAAAATAACAAAAAAAGATAAAACAGGATAATGAAAGATATAAAGGAAATGAAGAGGGAATAGAAAGAATATATAAAAACAGAAAGGATAAAAGAGAACGTGGAGGGAAGGAAAATAAATAGATAGAAACAGGAAGAAAGAGGAAAGCACGGTAAGAAGGAAAAAGAGATATCGAGAAAGACATGAGATAATGAAGGAAAGAGAGAAAGAAAGAAGGATTTAGAAAGAAACAGGGAAAATGGAACTAGGGGAAAACAGGGATTAAAGCGATGCCCACAAAAGCAGATCTTACGAGAAATCATTCTTTCTGCCAATAAGAAAGAAGCTCTGAGTCGTTTCCTTAAAGGATGTTGATAACACCGAATTCCACAATTGGGTTCAAGACTGAACTTAGGCCAATGCTTCTCTCGCATTAGTTCCCAACCTGATTGCCTGCAGGTTACCTTTTCCAGAGTAACATGATCCTTCTTTCCGATCTTGTCCTGTTCTGCCTTGACATTCAGTGCATCTAACTAATTATAAATCTTTCACATGTATTGCACGTGCATCAGATTTCATATGGATATGATTCCACTTGTCAATCTTCAAACTTCCTTTCCGTCTAAAAATTTTAGCTTATTGTTGTCATCAACAATACCAGTGCTAATTAGGGAATCCTATGCTATGGATCCAATTCCTATCCCTGAGCTATTGATCTTCATTATCCTGCATAGCATAGGCATATATATATTTTCTAGATGCATTCTGACGTCATCCGGAAGCATTTATCGATTCTTCTTGTATTCTGCTTCATCTATGGCAGATTCAGTAGCCACTTTACTAGAGCAGGAGATATTTGAAGCTAATATGCTACTTTTAGTGAGTGGTGGCTGTTTAAACGTACAGGGAGAGAAAATTTAGCTTTATTTAATTTAGGGAACAAGCGTACATAATGCAGAAAGTTTTCTACGGAACAGTATGTTTCTATACTTCACAATTTGTGGGAGTTTGACCACAATTACAGTTATCTTCTTTCTTAAAAAAAGTGCCTCCATCTATAATTTATTCTGATTTCGAAAACCTACTCTCCTAGAACATTTGTAACACGATTTGTGTTTCTGCATTGAAAATATGTCATATTTGCTTTGCTAACCATTCCGCCACGGAGTTGGCTGCATTGAAAAGGAGGACACTTTGAGCATGTAAGGTAGGTTAGTTGAGTGTCATGATATTACAGTGCACAAAATTATTTTTTTTTGTAAATTTTTTTTTAAAAAATAAGACCTGCTTACTTTAGTAATACATTTTTGTCAACTGACTTATGGGTCACCCTGTATTTAAGATGTTTTACGAGTTTTAGACTAGAACAAAGTAACTGTAAATATAACGATAACCGAAACTAACTTTCTCAAATTTCTTGAGTTATTTTCTTAAATTAGTTGAGTTATTTTCTCAAATTAATAATTGTAATTGTAACTGAGTTATTCCTTGCAGAATTTGGCGCCCCACGAACATGTAGATAAATCTTATGTATATCTTATCTTATATCTCTCTGTATGTTTCGTCACCTCAAATAATATTGGCGTATGAATGACTAGCACACGATCACGATTAATTAGTTTTGTACAATATCAGTTTATATCGGAAATTACTATCCACATTAATAATTATGATCCATTAGTTCAGTGCAATATCAGTTACTGTTTGAAAATGGAATTAACTAAAATAATAGGTGGACGTTCATTATTCCGTTTATTGAAACTCCGCAAATATTACTATATTGAGATGCTTAGTAGACACAGCGCTTTCTTTTGACGATTTTTGTTCAAAACATAGCTAAGTATTTTTGTGTTTTTAGGTCCTGAAGTCTGGTCTGTAAAATGTTTCAAAATATAAAACGTTTATTTTCCCTCGCCCCTTAGTGGAGTATTACCTAATAAGAGGAAGCCACCCAATAACTTTCAGGTTTCCAAGTCTGTGGGTTTGGATTGTGTGTTGATGAGTTACCGAGTGTGGACAATCTCTTTCATATATTAAGATAGGCGTATATTTGTGTGTATTATATTTATTATGTTTACATATAAAATAAACATATTATGATGTCTATTTGTATTATGTATTATGTATTTGTATCATGTTATATATGTATTTGTATCAAGTAATATATGTATATATATACAGGGTGATTCTAAAGGTAGGGTACAAACGAAAACCACAGATACCTCCCATGAAATAGAGACGAAAGTGCCCCTTCCACTTTGCCGAGAGATGCCTCCGTTAGGAGCTAGACAACGCCGAAAACGTGTGAAAATGAACTTCACACCGCTGTACAGCCAGTACCAGTGAAGATAGAAAGGCGGAACAAAAGAAGTCAAAAGGAACACCAAAGTCGCCCATCCGAAAAACACCAGGCGGCAGCTGCGCAACGCATGCGCATGGGGTTCCACAAAGGAAATAGGAGTGTCCCGCAAGGCAAGTGAAGGGAAAGGATAGCGATCGACAACGGTAGGGACAAAAGAAGCAATGAAGCATGAAGTAACAATTGCACAGCGGGAAACAAACACCATGATGAGACAGTGCAGTCGAGAAAAGTAGTGCGGGGTTGCAGAACCACGGGAGGACGACGTAGGACGAAGAAACGCACCGAGAATGCAAGCAAAGTGGTCCTTGACACTCGACAGGCAACAGACGCGTACATGGTTCGTGGCAGAAATGGCAGCGCTGGCGGTGCAGCGCATGGGGCGTCCCCAAACACAGTGGTGAGACAACGCAGCAAGAACAAAGCACGGTGCAACAAAAGAGAAAGAGGACCGGACGGGGAATGGTACCTGCCAAGGATACAACAAATGCGGGACGAGAGATTCCCCGTAGCAGCACCGAGGGGATGTCACACAGAGGTCGTGTGCCAGCAGGACAAACACAGCAACTACGGGCACAGGAGGTTATTGCCAATGAAAGGTGCACGTACAGATAGGACCACGTACACCGTACAGACGTTGTTACAAAAGTCGTGATGGGGCCGAATCAGCCTCTTAGAAATGAAGCCGGAGGTACATCGCTGGGTGGGAGGGGGCGAAATACTGCTGGAGTGTCGTACGGACCCCACCACTCCGTACGGTGGACGACACCAATGGACGAGGTCGGAAAGTGTCCAGCCCGATCACCAGGTCTACCGTCCCCATACCTGACGCGGCTGCTTGCTTCCGAGCACAACCCCAGCCGAACAACTCGAGTCCCTCCTCGGCCGCAGCCTTCCGCTCCGAAACCAACCGTGGCCTCACACCACCGCAGCCGCACACTGCCGCTTGGGTGTTAGACCGGACCGAGCGAGACTCGACAGATAAACTGCGTGGGACAATCGTGTAATGAAGCTACGTGGGGGTATGCACGTCTGTTCAACTGCTGGGTCACCCCACATTGGTGTACACAAACACCACACGATCGTACGAAGTGCTCCCCGTCGGCTCGAGTAAGACGGACGACGTACGTGTTGTGGGTGAATGAGCAAGAATGAAGGACACTACATGTGTTCCACGATGACAAGCCCCCAGAGTACATGGCCCCACCTGATGGCAGTGGTCAGGTAGTGAAGAGCACAGGCACGGGTGGCTCGGGAACGTCAGCTGCAGGCGTCTGTTCTGTGTACACAGTGCCATATTGGAAGTGCAGCGTGAGGGAGCGTGTCAGTTAAAGAGCCGGTGCGGTGGTGGTGTGCTTGACGTACGACAGTTGAGTACGTTGTTTCGAAGCCGATGTGACCAGTGTGTGTGTGTGTTCCACCTGTGCACTGGAGTACAATATTCCATAATTGGCACTGTCTTCACCGTACCATGGAACGCTACACATTTGTAGAACTGAGGGACATGCATTTTGTCTACGGCCTTGCAGATGGCAATGGTCGAGCAGCTGCACGCCTGTATCGCGAACGGTATCCGGACAGGCGACACCCCGACAGAAGGTTGTTTTCGAACGTGCACCGTACCCTTGGTGAATCGGGTGTGTTACGTGCAGGCCATCATGTCGGTCACCCAAGACATGTGCGAACCGCGGCGAGTACGCTCGCCTAGACGACACACCGTACACTAGCACCCGTAGCATTGCACGTGCAGTGGGAGTATCACAGTCGACAGTGTGGCTTGTCCTTCATGATGATCTGCTGTATCCCTATCATCCACAGCAAGTCCACGCGTTGCAGGCTGGGGATTACCCACGACGTGTGGAATTCTGTCAACGACTGTTGCAGTTTTGTACCGACGATCCCCGTTTTTTGCGCCATGTGCTTTTCACGGACGAGGCAACATTCACCCGTGAGGGCATCTTCAATTGCCGAAACAGCCATGTGTGGGATTATGAAAATCCACATCCAGCAGTCGAGGTGCACCATCAGACCCAGTTTGCAGTGAATATCTGGGCAGGTATCATCGATGAACAGATTATCGGTCCATACCTGCTGCCACCACGTTTAAATGACCGCCTCTATCGCACGTTTCTTGCATCAGTCCTTCCAGAGCTGCTAGAAGATGTACCCCTCAACGTGTGACATCGCATGTGGTTTCAATTGGATGGAGCGCCTGCACATTTTGATGGCACAGCGCGAACCCTTTTGCACCGTACCTACCCACAGCGCTGGATCGGCAGAGCGGGCCCCGTCCCCTGGCCCGCCCGTTCGCCTGACCTCACACCTATGGATTTCATCTTGTGGGGCCATGTGAAAACACTCGTCTACGAGACCCCGGTGCCTGACCAGGAAACATTGGTAGCGCGGATACTTGCAGCATCGGCCGAGGTGTGTACCATGCCAGATATTTTAAACAGGGTTAGCCAGAATTTCCTGCGACGTTGCAGTGCCTGCATTGAATGTGGTGGTCGTCAATTTGAGCAATTTTTGTAACAACGTCAGTCCGGTGCAAGACTACGTACTACGTACTATTCCTATCTGTAAGTGCACCTTTGCGTGGCAATAAACCTCCTGTGTGCTTAGTTGATGTGTTTGTCCTGCTGGCACACGACCTCTGTGTGACATCCCCTCGGTGCTGCTACGGGGAATCCCTCGTCCCGCATTTGTTGTATCCTTGGCAGGTACCATTCCCCGTCCGGTCCTCTTTCTCTTTTGTTGCACCGTGCTTTGTTCTTGCTGCGTTGTCTCCCCACTGTGTTTGGGGACGCCCCATGCGCTGCACCGCCAGCGCTGCCATTTCTGCCACGAACCATGTACGCGTCTGTTGCCTGTCGAGTGTCAAGGACCACTTTGCTTGCATTCTCGGTGCGTTTCTTCGTCCTACGTCGTCCTCCCGTGGTTCTGCAACCCCGCACTACTTTTCTCGACTGCACTGTTTCAGTCATGGTGTTTGTTACCCGCTGTGCAATTGTTACTTCATGCTTCATTGCTTCTTTTGTCCCTACCGTTGTCGATCGCTATCCTTTCCCTTCACTTGTCTTGCGGGACACTCCTATTTCCTTTGTGGAACCCCATGCGCATGCGTTGCGCAGCTGCCGCCTGGTGTTTTTCGGATGGGCGACTTTGGTGTTCCTTTTGACTTCTTTTGTTCCGCCTTTCTATCTTCACTGGTACTGGCTGTACAGCGGTGTGAAGTTCATTTTCACACGTTTTCGGCGTTGTCTAGCTCCTAACGGAGGCATCTCTCGGCAAAGTGGAAGGGGCACTTTCGTCTCTATTTCATGGGAGGTATCTGTGGTTTTCGTTTGTACCCTACCTTTAGAATCACCCTGTGTGTATATATATATATATATATATATATATATATGTGTGTGTGTGTGTGTGTGTGTGTGTGTGTGTGTGGCGGCGATTAGGGGGGCGGGGGGCCGTTGCCCCCCCGCTTTCGTCACTTTTGCCCCCGCACTATGCTAAACCTTTTCTACAAAGGGAAATATACTGTCTTTGCCCCCCAGTTTGACACTTTGCCCTCCCAGTTTTGGAACCCAATCGCCGCCACACACACACACACACATTACCAATATCTTAATATATATATCCTCATTCGCTAACTCATCAACACACAATCCAAACCCACGGACTTAGAAACCTGAAATTTATGGTGACTTTCTCATTTACACACACACACACACACACACACACACACACACACACACACACACACACACAATATATATATATATATATATATATATATTATTTTAACTCTCTTCTGTTGTATTTCCTTGAGGCTACGACTCAGCTGGTTGAGGAGTGTGTCCTTAGGTAATTTTTCTGTCCATTCAGGAGAATTATAATACATACAAATATACACACCCACGTTGTAGAGGAGTTCTCTTATTTGCCGCAATACGTGAAAAATTGAAAAGCGCAGCCTTCCTTCAAGTTACAAACTAGAGCCATCTTGTGAATGGAGTTGCCATTACGATTTGTGTGTCTTAACAAAGGTTAGTAGTCTCTTTTGTAGCATGAATTGTTAATAAATTCCTCCTCCGCATACGTTGCTTTGCATCTTGGGGAAATTCCCCCAAGCAAGCAAGGAGGATGTTCTTTGAAACAGAGTCGAGAAGCTGCCACGTATGACTCGGAACGGTTCTCCCGTTCGGCGTTAAGGTGGAAAGATCTCTCGTGCGCTCGCGAGAAGAGAGTGTGACTGCAAGAGGAGCCGCTTTTCATATCGTATTCCATCCCTCCCGGATGCAAATTCCCACTTTGGTTCTCGTCAGTTTCCCTTTTGCCGTCGGTAGGTGGCTCTGGGGAGGAGGGGGGGGTAATTTGCATTCACTTTGACTTTGCCCGGTAACGATTGAAGATAATGGATAAGGGAAGGCGAGGAAGAGGCGTACAAAGAAGAAGAGGGGGAGTAAAGAGAGAGAAGTATGCGTGTGTGTGTGTGGCTCAAGGAGACGCGGGAAGAAAAATCCGAGAAAGAGGAGAGAATTAAGAAAAAAAGGAGGAACAAATTATAGCAACAATATCATGAATGATGTATTATTTCAGAACTAGCTTCCGGTGTAAGAGAAATTGGTGGGAGATAGAAGAAATCTCATGTGAAAGAAACTGAATTTCATGCGGGAGTCTAAGCTCATGAAGAAGAAGAAGACAGAGAGGTAAAAATCTTTTTGCGAACTCGCACACCGCCCGGAAAAGCCCTAACGGGCAGCAATGACGGAACGAAGAATGCAGTTGTCTTTAACAATCTTTAGAAATAACTCATGAGCCTTACGAGGATAAAACAAGCAGAAAGACCGTAAAGAATGCCTTCGTTTCATCGCAAGGAGAGTTATATCCCCCCCCCCCCCCCGCTGCTTTCCAGATTTTACAAGATCCGCAGAAAACTTTGAAACTGCAAAACCCTTTCTCTGTCCGCATCTTCCCGACCGCTGGCTTATAGAAGAGAAATATGGGAAAAGTTACTTTTTTCCCCATCGAGGATTTGTCTTCGTTTTGTAATTTGTTGACGCGGTGAACCATAATTTGTCTCTAGCCTCTATGGAGTATTTAAGATGCAAATCATAATGCGCCTCAATGTAACACTGCTGCAGGTGCGAGTAAAGTTTAATCCTTGAGGGATAAATGTAAGAATAATATCTTAGGATGACGTAGAATTTGGATTTCGTAGAACAACTGTAGGAAACTTACAGTTTAGCCGCTCCGGTTTTACGAACTCTTTCCCCGAGGAGCTGCATCGTTGGAGGTGCTGCAATGTCAAATAAATAGATAATAAGGCTGTCCTCTTTCAATCACAAGCTCGAGGTTAACATCGTGGTCGAGTAGGTTTTCTTGTGACTTCTTGAGGTTATTTACCAGATGTCACCAAAGAAGCTTATTTGAGTGTACACAAGACTTACTTTCAGGTTCTCTTTGCATCAGTGATCATAAAAACTATTGAAAAAAGCACTGGTATTAAATCTACATAGACAGTGGTCCCGGAAGTTAAATACCACATTTTCGTCAATGTTTAACCTCAGTGGTGTTAATGATTAGAACCGTTTATCTGTGTTGCTTTGATATAATTGAGGTTAAATATTGATCATTGTGGTGTGAGATCTTACAGTGTAAGATTCCCCTTTTGTCTATTCGTGTATCTCTCTTTCAACCTTTCCTTCTTTCTCTCTTTATCTCCAACTTTCCTACTTTCTCTCTTTATTTCCAACTTTCCCTCTTTCTCTCTTTATTTCCAATTTTCCGTCTTTCTCTCTTTATATCCAACTTTCCTTCTTTCTCTCTTTATTTCCAACTTTCCTTCTTTCTCTATTTATTTCCAACTTTCCCTCTTTCTCTCTTTATTTCCAACTTTCCGTCTTTCTCTCTTTATTTCCAACTTTCCTTTCTTCTCTCTTTATTTCCAACTTTCCTTCTTTCTCTCTTTATTTCCAACTTTCCTTCTTTCTCTCTTTATTTCCAACTTTCCCTCTTTCTCTCTTCATTTCCAACTTTCCTTCTTTCTCTCTTTATTTCCAACTTCCCTCTTTCTCTCTTTATTTCCAACTTTCCCTCTTAATTTTCAACTTTCCCCTCTTTCTCTCTTTATTTCCAAATTTCCCTCTTTCTCTCTTTATTTCCAACTTCCCTTATTTCTCTCTTTATTTCCAACTTTCCGTCTTTCCCTCTTTATTTCCAACTTTCCTTCTTTCTCCCTTTATTTCCAACTTTCCCTCTTTCTCTCTTTATTTCCAACTTTCCTTCTTTCTCTCTTTATTTCCAACTTTCCTTCTTTCTCTCTTTATTTCGAACTTTCCTTCATTCTCTCCTTATTTCCAACTTTCCCTCTTTCTCTCTTTATTTCCAACTATGCCTCTTTCTCTCTTTATTTTCAACTTTCCTTCTTCTTCCTCTCTTTATTTCCAAGTTTCTTTCTTTCTCTCTTTACTTCTAACTTTCCTACTTTCTCTCTTTATTTCCAACTTTCCTTCCTTCTCTCTTTATTTCCAACTTTCCTTCTTTCTCTCTTTATTTCCAACTTTCCTTCTTTCTCTTTTTATTTCCAACTTTCCCTCTTCCTCTCTTTATTTAAAACTTTCCTTATTTCTCTCCATATTTCCAACTTTCCCTCTTCGTTTCTTTATTTCCACCTTTCCTTCTTTCTCTCTTTATTTCCAACTTTTCTTCTTTCTCTCTTCATTTCCAACTTTCCTTCTTTCTCTCTTAGTTTCCAATTTTCCCTCTTCCTCTCTTTATTTCCAAGTTTCTTTCTTTCTCTCTTTATTTCTAACTTTCCTACTTTCTCTCTTTATTTCCAATTTTCCTTCTCTCTCTCTCTTTATTTCCAACTTTCCTTATCTCTCTCTTTATTTCCAACTTTCCTTCTTTATTTCTTTCCACGTTTCTATATTTCTTACTCGTTTGATTTCTTCTTTTTACTGTTCTTCTCTATTTTAACTGTAACTATATTTTTGTACCTCTGACTCGCATCTTCTCTCATCGTATCTCTTTCTTTCTATTTTCCTCTCTCTCTCTCTCTCTCTCTCTCTCTCTCTCTCTCTCTCATCCTATCTCTTTCTTCATTCCTTTTTTTTCCTTTTTGTCTTTATGTTCGGCTTTCTATCCATTTATCTTGCTTCTAACTTGCTTCTTCTAGTTCTCTTTTCACCATATCTACCTCTTTCTCTCTTGTTCTCTTAATTTGTCTTTCTACCTTGCTTTTTCTTCTTTGTCTGTACCCCTTTTCTCAGTTTTTATTCTCCTTTTATGTTTCGCCAGTTACTCATATCAAATAGGGGGACATTGATCACCATTATAACTTTTCTACTAATTGAATGATTCAACAATATGTTGTGTTAAAGAGAGGGAAAACTGCACTGTGGGCGTGTTCCAGGCGAGATACCGAGGTGATTGATTGAGAAGAAAGTTTTGGGTGTGTCAGCTGTTTGAACCGTCATATTTTTCAGGTTCAAGCCTCTCAAACACGTGTCTCTTAGGACTAAAATATCCTCCCCTATAGGCTAAAAGCTGGGGATTATACAAACAAATCCAGACGCCAGAGCCTCGTTAGTCTACAACATTGCAGTTACTGGTGTATACTACATGGAAGTGAGTTTGACTTCTGCGAACGCTTTCAGCACGGTGTATACGAGCAGACAGCACGCGCCTGCAAAGATCTCAAGTCAGATAAGGAGGTGCCGTGCATATTCATTAAATATGTAATTAAAACTGAAGTTATTAATTAATTTGGATCACATTTATACGTCCTTTTTTCCGTTTTTAGGTCCTATTTTTGACATTTTTAGGTCTTTTTTTGGCAATTTATAGGTCTTCAACTTCCAAGCCCTAATGACAAGCATAGATTTCAAAACCCTCCACTTGCTCGTGACATTATACATTAGGGTAACTTACATTCCTCAGGTACCATGGCCTTCGTAGAAGGCAGGATATACAAAGAACGCGTTTACATTTTCAATATCATGAGTTGTAAAATGGAAGTACGAATACAAAAGAGGGAGAGAGAGCAAAGGTGAGAGGTGAAAGGAAAGGATTCGGTGTTTGGCCTGGAAAGGAAGAGAAACATTGAGAATACGGGGCTGATCAACTATTTTAGGACGAGACAGGTAATTCCCATTCTCTAATTATGTGTCTGCCGGTTCAGGCCGGTTCTGCCTGTGTGTTGTTACATACATATCTTCAAGCTCCTACGTACATATATACAGAAGCTGGTTGCATATTTCTGTAATGCTGGAATACCTCAAGGACAGTGTTTGTAGGGTTGAAACTGGATGTTTGTACTGTTTTGTCTAGGATAACGCGCAAATTTTTCATTAGCAACGAAAAACTAATTGAAAAATAGAGAAATTTCTTGAGTTATATTTTGTCATAATAAAGTATCGAAAAATATTTTTTCGAATTAGATTTATTTCACTTAGTTTTTCTGGAACTTTGGCTAATCGCGAAGATGAGGATGAGGTTTTGAGGTTTCAAGTCCACTTCATGCACAGATAGGCTAATGAAACTAGTGGGATCCGAACCATTATGTGTCGAACCCGAGACCTTTTATTACAAGGCGACGATGTTATCACTACGCCATCGAAGATGAAAGATAATACGATAGAACTGATAAAAACTCAATCGAATACATATAGACAGGACACAACACAATCCCCGCAGAGAAATATAATGGCTGTGGGTTAGTCTGAGTACTACGTGAGGGTAAGTTGACATGTGTTTACCTTTGGAATTACTACATAATGGAGCATAGCATTCCATAGCATTGCACTACACTTGTTCCTTGTATATGTTACCACTACTTTATTGACAACCCTCGTAGAAAAATATATATACCCTGCTTAATGCGTAAAACTTATCGACTTGTTTTAATAAGTACGGTTGATATGATCCATATTTTTATGTGACGTCACAACTTTAAAATATGTCACTGACATATTATATTTTTATGAAAAGACATGTAAATGTTGTGTTATTATATGTAATATTGCACGTTGTTTGTAATATATAACTTTTGTTTAATGTTTATTGTATTTTATGCTCTATTATGAGTATTTTAATGTATCTTCATGTTTGCGAGAGTGCACTATGTGAATTTGTATTTCCAAACATGTGTAGATGTCAGTTTTGTTGATAGTATCCTTTTGTAGATAGTGAGTGAGTAATTCATATGTACTTGAATCTGTGTTCTCGAAAATAGTATAAAAGCGAGGATATCGCGTAAGAAATATCACACCTTCGCCACGGATCGACGAAGCTTTTAAAATTAAAAAGAACTCCTCGGTGTTGTGCATACATCTTGGTATGGTAGTTCGGGGCGCAAGCTAAACCTATGTGATCATAGGTATGCCGATAGCCATGCATTGATTCTATGCACAATACTGCAACCATTCTACGTTAAATAATAAAGCTAGCCTAAGGATTAATTTGGAAATAAAAGGCTAAAGAGCAAATATTGGCTCAGTTATTATTTCATATCTCTTGGTGTGGTAGTTCGGGGCGCAAGCTAGGTCTTGCCGATAGCCACGCATTGAGTTTATGCGTTTTTAGTTGAGTCAATTCATCGACAAAGCGAAATCCTCGCCTTCGTCTCAAGTATATTCGCATTATAATTGCCATAAAGAAAGAATAAAACCTTTTAGTTTATCTACTGCAGCAATGTGGTTCCATTTCTCTGTGCTGTGAATATTGTCTTTGCTTAACACTATCCCTGTACCTGAGAGCAGTCTGTGTACTTCACCGAGTCTCATCTTTCACCGCTGATTATTATTAAGTTATTATTAATAAATATAATAATACGTTTAATAGTATAATAATACAGGCTTTGAACGTATGAAGGTTTTTTTTGTATCTGTATTATTTCGATCATCGAGGCGAAAACATGACACGAGACCGAGAATAAGACAAGCTTTCTCACGAGACAAGATGCTTATAACATCTTATTTTTCTCGGTTCCACCTCTATAAGATCGTTCTTTCTTATATTTGCCTGTTAATTGTAAATACCTTCCCATTTCTGGGGAAACCATAAATAAATAAATGTTTCGAAAACGATTTTCTTTTCTTTTTCTTTTTCTTCTTCTTCTCTAACTCCTCCTACCACAGCATTTCACCTAAAAACTCGGCTTCGAATGGAATTTTAAGAATAGTTCTTCCCAGAAATATAAACCTTTCTCCTGTTACTTTTCGCTGAATAAACACAACGCCTTGCGATTTTAAGACCGAAGCTAAAGCGTCCCTCCCGTTCCACGCTTCCCTTCTTTAAATCCCCCGCGTTTCTGAAAGCCAGATATAAGCCACAAGATGAGGAGCTTGCTTATGCATCCACCGAAGCTAAAGCTTCTTAGTGGTCGCTTCCAGTTTTAGACCTGACGAATCGTGTTAAGTCCACAAAAAGGAAAACCATTTCTTCTAAAACATTGCTTCCTGTCTCTGTGTATCTTTATATTCGCTCTAAAGGAAACGTTATTATGTGGTTTGAGCAGGTACATGGAAAATGAGCGCCTATCCTTTATGGTATTAATGTAGATGTCAATTGACATTCGTTATACCATAAAAGTCTTCATCCGTCAACAGCCCTTTCATTATCATTAAAGTCCCTATAAACAGCAATTGTCTACATACACGTGTAAATGATATGCTTCATCTACACCTGAAACTGCCCCAGAAAAATATTGTCAGTATTTCAAACAAGTGATAGCAGAAAATTTAAATCTTCACATTTTATTTGTGAAGTTTTCCAGAGGTTACACTTACTTTTTAAAAATGAAATTGTCTATTCTTGTTGCAAAATCAGATTTCTCACTACTGACTAACTCCAGAATAAGTGATTACAACATGAATTATTTACTCTGATGTACTGAATTTATTCGTCATTTTGAAGAATGTCCGCCATCTTGGATATAAATGTGAATTTTCAGAGGGTCCATATCTATTTTTTCTTCTTCACATACTCTTCAATGTGCAAAGTTTGTCACTTTTATGTGTCACTTCCAGATGGCGTATTGATGTGGCAAGTTTTTGAAGAGGAACTTTTGCCCTTTTCCATCACCCCACCCCCACAATCTATAAAAACTGAAATATGATTTTAAATTAATGATTGAAGAAGTAGTATAAACTATATCGTAACATGGAGAAGAAATCGTCAAAACATGTGTTAAAGGGAGTGATTACAATAGAAATGTCATCACAGTTCTTTGATATGTGCGGGAGATGGTCAAGAATGGATACAGGCCACTAGGGACGGATTTACCAACATGCCGTGAGGAGGGATGTTGAAACGGGACTCCACACATTCACAGTCTTGACCAATTGTGGAGATATGTGATCAAAAACACGCTCCTGTTGCCGTTGTCCCCCAGGGTTGATCCCCAGTACCAATTTATTAGAGGGTGGGTGAACCACAGATCCCTTCCATGCAGAAGTTTTCATGGAGAATTTACCACTTGAAATTACCCACTGTGAATCGAACCCTGGACCTCGCGCTGAAATCGAACGCTCTACAACTGGACCTCTGCAGCGCCAATTAACTCAGGCTTGGAGTATTCTTGTGTTCTTGTAGAGGTTAACAAGTTTCTCGCCTACACAGTCCACCTTGAGAGTTCCCGCACCGCTTTTCCGCCCCTCTTACAATGCTACTGTAACCTTGCTCGCTCCGAGTTTCACACGTGCATACGAGAGCAATCTTACACAAATGGAACGAGTTGCCCAGTCATGTTTCAACAGGCAAATACATTTTTGAAATGCTGAAATTCATCTAAGATGGACAGACAGGTGGAGTCTGGAAAATCTAAAGTTTTATAAAAGGGGCTAGTTCTATTTATTTATTGTTTATTGATTTGCTTCATTTTACTTCGCTTTTGTGCCACTTTTGGCTAATTTGCGAAGATGGGTGATGATATGATGAAATTGATGAATGGACACTTACAAACATCCATGTTCATGCCGGAATTCGATCCCGTGACCCCTGGCGTTGTTGCGCGATGTGCTAACCACTCCGGCACGGGTGCCGGCTAGTTCTATTTACGTCTCTAATTTAAAATTTCGTATAGACAGGACACAATTTACCCTTCTGTTCCACCGCAATTGTACGTGTTTCCCAATTCAACCCATTAAAATCCGCAGATGGTCCACCCCTGAAGATGGGGGGACGAGGGTGCACCTACATTCCGATCACGTGACCGAATCCGACTAAAAGGGTGGGGGGAGTCGATGGAGAGGGGATAAAAAAGTCTTGATCATCCCCATTTGGTTGTAGGACACTCACCCTCTGGAAAAACAGAACGACTAGAAGAAAAAAGAATGGAATAAAAGATGAAATGGCGAACGAAAGGAGGGTTGGGGGAAAGGGACGCATGCATGGAAACATGCCGGACTTCCTCACTACGTGTTCCATTTTTTTTTTTTTTTACTGCGGGGGGCAGGGGACATTGCGAATTCGTGTCACGGTACTTGCGAGGCATTAACAACCCCAATTAAAGGGTCTGGATGGGGAAGGGGGAGGGATGTGCTGTGACCATGTACGAGACACACCTCGCGTGTATCCCCAGCAAGAAAAAAAATCCTGCACATATCTCGCATAGGTGTAAAAAACTAAATAAGATCGGAAAGAAATTTTAATGTAACATCTAACATGAGGAAGAGTTAAAAAAGATACCTTTAGTTCAAATATTGAGATTTCAAAACAAGGTTCGAATCCTGGGGTGATGATTGGGTGGATGTATCATTGTGCTTGTCCCATCAGTACCTTAATGGGTTCATATTTCATCCTCATCGTTACGATTACACCCAACTGTATATGAAATAATCCAAAAAGACACGGATATGTCTATTTCAATAAAATAAGAAGGCAAATAAAGTGTTGGCTTTTAAGATGTTACGAAAGAGTAGCGACATATAGACGCTCACACTAGATATGTTCTTAGTATCTCAGCTTGCAGAGAAATTTAGTAAGACAGTATCATGACCAGGATAGGCTACTATATAATACACATTTTTTTGTTGTCCGACATGTCATAACACAACTGTGGGGCCAGTTTCAGAATCAGAAGAACATTCTTTTAGCATTGCGGAATACAATTTCTAATGAATATATCAATATCGGAAATTGTATCAAACAGCGGGGAAATTGTAATTATATTAATGGCCTCTCTCTTAGACACACACAATCTATCTATCTATCTATCGACTACATATGTATGTTACCTTTTTTACGCATTACATTAGTCTTCATTTTTCAAACGTCACCTCACCCGGTGAAGGCACATAGTGGTTCGGATCCCACTTGAAACTGTAGGTCCAGTCCCGATTAGCCTTACTGTGCATAAAATGGATTTAAAACACCAACTCAAACATCACCTTACGGCAGGAGTTCCAAAATGTTTTAGTTTCACGGCGCACTTAATGTTTCAAAATTTTTCCGCGGCGCCTAAGTCAGAATGTCACTTTCAATGCTCAGTTAGTATGGTTAGGTTGCTTGCCTGAAGTTAAAAAATAAATAAGTATTTGAAATTCAGAAACATTTTATGTGTAAAAAGTACTAAATAATTACATATTTGGAATAAGCGTCATTTCAGTTAAAATATTGTAACATTTCGCGGCGTCTCTGCAAGCCAGCTACGGCGTTTGGGATCCACTTCCTTAAGGATTAAAATTACAAGGAAATGTAGCATACCAACGCGTTTCTCTTGATATTCTGACCTATTTTAATCTTTCACATTCCAACCTTTAATTTTTTTTTAAAAAAAAGGACTGATATTGAATCCAAGATGGCGGACTTCAAGATACCAAACCACACCACGTTTCCCGCTTCCCTCTGTCATGTATCGATGTGTATGATTCATGTTTCACTAACGTATTTGTTCTAAAAGGAAGTTTCCACACAGGACCACCCTGGTTTTCAGAATAACTTAAATTTAGTGAGGATTACGCATAAGGTTTCTGTTAACGAAAATCATTCACAGTGTATTTTTTTAAAAAAAATAACCATATCTCTTGATATCAATACCCTATACGCATGTATACACTTGTCCAATACAGTTTGATGGACATGCATGCACATCATTCTTTGCTATGCAGAGATTTTGAAGTGAATGCGCTGTATTCCCAACATCCATTTCTAGAGGGGAAATATATGAAAAGATCGAGGCAGAATTTTTGGGTTAGTGATAGAAAGTTGGGTTGGGAAAAGTTGCATAATATGTGGGATTTTAGCAGCGGTTCATCAACTGTTGAAGCTTCGTTCATTACGCGAACATCAATATCTGGCTCATTTTGAAAGATCGGTCCTTGCAATTAAATTTTGCCCGTCGTTACACGTCAATCGATAACCGGGTTTTGCTTTTTTAATCCAATATTCGTCCGTTTCCACCCACCCGAGATTTCTCTTACCGGTTTCGAGATGCAAACAAAACGCAACATGCATGTTCCGTGTGTGTGTGTGCGGCCGTGTCCATTGAATCTAATTCAGTATCAAAGTTCGGCATGATTGAGTGTGGTATAGTGGGATGTTGGTGAATGAAAGATGGTATTTTTGAACCCACGTTTAATAACTGACGATGACATGTGTGTGTGTGTGTGTCTTTGATCAATAACTTCTCTGCAAAAGTAATCAAACCAAAATTCTGTACAGAGCAGCATTTCAACATAATGTGGTTGAAAATATGAAGACATATGTGTACAGTGCTATGGAGAGAGAGTAAGGTATAATGTGGACATCATAAGAGTATACACATACATACATACACGGTAATTACGAAAGAACTGAACTGGCTTTTATCTTATACGGATTACAAATATGCCAGTATCTGCTAATTGCACACAAAACTTGCAATGAGTTTGTAATGAGTTTGTGTTTTAAGTCCACTTTATGCACAGTAAGGCTAATTGTGGATCAGAAACTAAAATATATCTATATATATTCTGGACTAGAACTAGACTAGCCACTAGACATCGTTTGGACATAATCTGGATATTCGTTCATACGTATTTTGGACACGAAAAGATATTCCTGTGCTAGATTAGGCAATAGTCATGTGTTTATAGAATACAATCCCTCTCTCTCTCTCTCTACACACACACACAAATACATCAAATACATACACATACACACACAGTCCCAACTGACAAATCATATTCGCATGCATAACAGACAGAAGCACACACGCTGTACATACAGAACGTATTGGAAAAGTTTTGATGTCCTTAGATGTGCAAGATGCAAATGAATATTCCGTAGCTGTCATATCCTTGGTAAGCAGAACATGTACAAATTTTCATCTTATTCCTTTGGCATCACGTGTGAGCAGTGCAATGCAAATATACTGATAGGCAGAGAAGAGTAAAGGATATCCGAACTAATTCTAGTTCTTGCCACACTTTTCCCAAGAACTCCTTGTCCTCCAAAGCAAGGACGTTTCTTATCTTATGCTCTCCTTTAGCTGTTGCACATTCTGTGGCATAGGTGACACATAGACATTTGTCTTTCGCAAAGCCTCAAATACAGAAGTCTGGGGATGAAATTGTGAACACTACACCAGCGCCACAATAACAGTATTTACAAAAGTCTTGCGCATTAAAACAAAACTTGCAGATTTTCTCATCGTTATACAACAAACCCAGCGACGGAGTTTGGGTTCCAAAACTGAGGGGGCAAGTGCCAAAACTGGGGGGGGGGGGGGTCAGTTTACTTCCCTTTGTAGATAAGGTTTATAGTGCGGGATCAAAAGTGGCAAAAAGTGGGGAACCAACTGCTTCCCCCCAAAAAAACGTCTCCCCTAAACAAACCCATTGTTGTGTTTCAGATATATTTTAAACAATAAATCTATTATGATACAAGATGTGTGTATATAAGGGTTTTTGGATAAGACGTATCCTGGATATCTAAAATTGGAAAAGTTATGAATGTCCCTTGGATATCTTGAATTGGATATCCGAAACTGGATATCTAATGGACGTCCAATGAATATCCATAATATCCGTGGATCTGATGAGGGGATATCCAATAGACGTCCCTTGAAGATATGTGCTTCAGATGGAGAAGTGTGCGTCCTCTGTCGGTAGTGGCGTGCTCAGGATTTTCATAAGAGGGTTGTTAAACGTGAGATGGGTTACGGTATTTTTTTTTTTAGCAGCCAGTTTCATATTTTGCAATGTTTTTCTACATTCTAGATTATTTTGTTTAGGAACCTACAGGTCAAAGAGAATGTTATGACTTTCCTGACGGTAAGGTAACATGGTAGGGGACATGGGGGTAAGGCCCCCACACATTATCGATCTCGTCCATTTTGGAGATATTATGAAAAGGTTCCGGCAGCTTTGTAGAGATTGGCACCAGGTACCCATAATTTGAGGCTGGGTGAGCCCCAGAGCCGCTTTATGCGAGGACAAGGTCAGAAAAATCCAACATTAGATCACCCATCCTGGGAATCGAACCCGGGTCTCTCGCGTGACAATCACACGGTCGGGAACGAATTAGAAAAATAACAAGAAGAAGAACTTCTCCTGTTAATTCGAATAAAGTGTATGAGCCCCTCAACCCCTCCCTGGATATGCCACCACCTAGCGTGGACGTTCCACCTTATGCAGCATCTACTTGAAAGACCGGCGCTGCCTGTTCCATACACGAAAATAATTGAATTGCAGCTGTAACAACATGGCAGTACTGAAGGCTTTTAATTCAAGTGAAAACAGAATTGCAGTGCCTGCACCTCGATTATGTGAGCGTTCAAATTGCCTGGTAATTGGACGCTGCCACAGATCTGTTTACATATCATTGCCTAGTTGCACAACGCGATGCGGAGAAATTAATAGTGAGAGATTCATCTCTTCATTCTGTATTCATAATTTCGGTGCACCGGGTAATGGCGAAGCGGATTTTGCCTTGAGCTACAAGGACATATCTCCATACGTGCAGCTGCATGATTTGGCAGTGGCTAAAGACAAAGACATGGAGAATATAGTTTATTAGTCCACAAAAGTCATCGTGTATAATTGGTCCGCCTGTGGATCAGGGTATGAAATTATTATACCGGGTGTCCCAGAAGCCTTTCCCTGATTACAAACTTTATTCATATCCCCTATATGAAATGTAGAGATGTGAAAGTGGTGCCAAAATGTTGGAAAACTAACCAAGTTTATTTGTTGCAGGTTTCAGTAATGTGGCTGTAGTGTAGCAGTGTCAGTGCCAAGGAATCCGGAATTAATGCTCTTGACATCGCGTGGCATCTTTCCATACAATGTTTCTTGGACTTGACAGGATTTGGGAATGAAGATAAATTCAATTTTTTAAATACCAACGTATTGATGGCAGATATTCTAGACGAAAGAATTCTGTACATTTGAAAGTTCCTCTGCATTGTTATTGGTGACCGGGTCTCGTGATACCAGAGGACATGCTGAGCATTTTCCTGATTTGTGAACATTTCCGGTTTCCTGGGCACTGACACTGCTACACTACAGCCACGTTACTCAAACCTGCAACAAAAAAACTTGGTTAGTTTTCCAACATTTTGGCACCACTTTCACATCTCTCCCTTGCATATAGCGGATATGAATAAAGTTTGTAATCAGGGAAAGACTTCTGGGACACCCGGTATAAGGCAGTCAATTTCCGTTTTTTAAGTGGTAACGACCATTACAGGGATAACGGTAATTAATGTAATTTAAGTTGTACACACAACTGTAATTTACAATCAGTATTCATCATTAATGAAGATAAAATACTAAAATTTAAATTCGAAGGGATTTCTTCTTCATCTCAATGCTGAACTATGGGCCAATATATACGGTATATACGTATGTATACAAGTATGTTCTTTTGTGTTTAATATTTCAAGGAATAATAACGCCATCTCATTATAGCCAGAAGACAGAGAGGTGATGGCTTGAATTCACATACGCTCAAGAAAAATCGTTTTTGTAAATCAACATTCAGACAGTTAAATATTAAGGGTAGAATATTGTAAATTATACGTAACTTCTAACAATGTAGTACGTAAAACCTGCATAATATAGTCGATCATTTCAGTTTTGTAAACGAGATTACAGGACATTCTGTTACCATTATAATATTACTAGATCTCGTATTTTTAGGCTCTAAAAAGTGTGCTTTTAGGTTCTCTAAAATAGACTCTAAAAATCCTAAAATAGTACTTTAAAATATTAAGTTAGACTCGAAAAATCCTAAAGTACGTTCAAAAAAACTTACAATAGTTCAAAATTCCTGCAAAATGCTGTCACCGGCAGTGAAAATGGGACACCTATATCCTGAAATACACACTGTCTTCCGTAACGTTATGTGTGTTGCCTAACCCTACGGCGATGGTAGAACTTACCATTGGAAATTTGCTATTAAAATCCACTTTTAGCCGTATAGTTAGGCAACAATCTTTTTTCATGTTATACACAGTTAAATTCCGCAATTTTGTCTGTGAGGATCATCTTATAAGCTGGAAATAATCTTTCAACAAAAACATAGTCAGTGATGCACACTTCAATGCTGAATGTTAGTGTGCAAGGCGTGAATGCCACAAAGCACCAAAGTGACTAGAATGTGAGCAAGACCACACAGATCAGACCACTTTGGATTGTATAGGTAACAGTGGCACCAGACATTATGCTGTGTTTAGAGCTTTGAAAAATCACCAAGGACTTGAAGGAAGGGAAATCGACAGAGAGTACGTTACAAACACGTTCGCCATTGAATTTTATCATTACCAATCAAAGCAAATACCTCTGTGTGACATAAAAATCCTGTAAAACCTTTAAAAATATATAAAAACCTAAAAAAAGCTTGACTTAGGCGCACAAACATAAAATAGGTTCTAACAAGCAAAATAGTTTTTTTTAGGTACTATAAAAGTTCATCAGTTTTCGCGTTTTTTTAACGAAACGCTGATATAACTTATTATTTCTTATATACCTGTGAAGGAAAAAATAGGTTAAAAACCTAAAATCCTAGGTATACATATAACTGAATATAACATTTACACTATTATGGTTTTGCTTTGCAGTAGAATGACAAAAAATACAATGATAAACCTAATTTGCCCACTTTGAATTAATTGTGTATTCTAATAGCTACCCCGTACGATTAAGATAATAAGTTGTGTGATGTAAGAGGGAGACTAGTGTCGTGTTTAGGATTCTGCGTAAAACTATAGACCCAGTCCAAAGTACAATATTCGTAAAAAGAACGTTAACATATTAACTTTTCCGCGAAATTTAGTGTGCTCAATATTATTTATGTGAGGAATTAACACGAAAAGGGTTAGTTTAGTTTAGCTCTGGGGGAAGTTATTTCATAGATTTTAAGGGGATTGGCACCGTTGGATTATTATTAATATTGTTTGAACTTGGAACAATGTATTGTGTATATTTTTTGTTTCAGTAATTATACAGGGTGTCCCACTCGAAAGGGAACCCATAAATTGTCACGTCATTGGGTAAGTATTTCACCGAATGGTATCAAATTTGGACAGATTGCAGTTCAGTACATGAGAAAGTTGACGTAGCAACACTGTACGTCGTAAGGACTGAAGAAGTGGGTCAACAGGCAGGTTCAGCGAGTCTCCGTGTTTCAGTGAAGCGTAAGCGGAGTAAGTGACTTTGTCATAATTGGGCCTATTTTTTTTTTTAATCTACTGTGACAAGTGAAGTTTACATTGACCTTTTTCGATAGTTTGTGAACCATTTAGACGATCAGTTACCGACACTCGGATGGTACCAACAGGACGGTGCGACGTCACACACCTCGGGAGTGAGCATGACTAAGGTGGAATCGTTTTCCCCTAACACAGTCATTTCCAAAGGATTGTGGCCCCCAAGGTCACCGGATTTGCCCCACCTGACTTTTTCCTATGGGGTAACCTTAAAGGAAAGGCCTTGAAGAACAAACCTCGCACCCTCGATGAGCTACGGGAAAACATCCGCCGTGAAATCCATGCAGTGACATCCGAGGTTCTGACAGCTACATTCACAAACTTGCAACGTCGTGTTCAACTGTGTTTACAAGTTGGTGGAGGTCATTTCCAACACCTTTTGTGATGTAATTTGTTTTCCCACAAATACAGGTAGGTCATGTTCAAATTTCGTTTCCTTTACTCTTCATTTCCATTTTTTACAAAACAAATTCAGGGTTCCCTTTCGAGTGGGACACACGTTACATATACAGGGTGAGTCATAAGTCTCCATACAAATGATGAAAACGGTGACTAATGTTTATGTTTCCTTTTCAGGCAGGTGAACCAATGAAAAAGAGATGCCACTAACGAAGGAAGAACAGATTGACATAATTATGTTGGCTGGGAGTGGTACCACCCTTCATGTAGCACATACATTCAATGCAACCCACAGGACGCAGATAACCCATTATTGGCTAAACTTCAGTGCCCTTTCACAGAACTATGCTCGACGGTCGGGATATTCCTCTGTTAGATGTTGCAAGAGCTGCAGCTTGTATGGGGTGCCACTTGTTCACTTGCAAAATGCGCATGACACTGCTTTGGCTGATTCCAATTTCCGCAGAGAGGCGTCGGGTCCTCTTTGTCGGACTCCTGGTCATCGCTGTCAGCACCTGCGTCACCCTCCTTTCATCTGTTGCTGTCTTTGGTCTTCCAGGCCTGCTTTCGTCGGCGACGGAACCTGTCCTTCTGAATTTCTTGATACGTTTGGCCACGGTGCCATGGGTTATCTGCTTTCTGTGGGTTGCATTGAATGTACGTGCTACATGATGGGTGGTACCACTCCCAGCCAACAGAATGATGTCAATCCGTTCTTCCTTCGTTAGTGGCATCTCTTTTTCATTGGTTCACCTCCCTGAAAAGGAAAAATAAACATTAGTCACCGTTTTCACCATTTGTATGGAGACTTATGACTCACCCTGTATTTGGTGTATGTGTATTATTGGGCAGTGTATGAGATATTCGACTGGAATAAATATGAAGTAATAAGTAAGGTCTAATTAAGCACACTTGTAGAGCTTACACCCATATTCATGGTCAAAAGAGAGACTTATTGCGCTGCAAAATTCAATAGGCTTCAAATTGTGAATAAGTAATGTAAAATAATATACCTCATAACCCACAAGTCATAACACCCGAATAGCAACATTTTCAAGTGCCACACGCTACGTGACCATTGTCTCTCTCCAATCAAAATACTCTAGTGTATGCAAAACTAACATCAGAAATAGTGAAACTACGGGAAAAGGGGCGCGCTAAATTAGTCTGAATGGAAAGGGTAAGCCTTATATCATATTTAATGTGACAAGTCAACCTTGGTGAACAATAACAATTACCGTATTTACATTCGTTGGCCATTGCGGATAGCATGTAATTTACACAAGAACCAATGCCGAAAGCTAGTGTATTGAACACTGCAAATAGCAAGATGGTCTATAATCTTTCATGGCTTTCAAAGTGAACTGGATAGAAAAAATGTTTCCACGTCACGGAATTCAGTGTTTAGAGAGAGAGAGAGAGAGAGAACGTGGCACTTAAACTCGGACAGGGCTACGAGAATGGGCGAATTTCGCGATATCTCTGCATTTTTTTTTTACTTCTGAATTCTCCCTCAACGTGAAAGCAACATCGGTCATAACGTTAAAGCCATGTTTTACGACTTCTGTATGCTCTAGCCTTTTCGAAAAAAAAATATAAAAAACCTACAGAGCGAAAAACGACGAGAGAGAGATGAGGGAAAGGTGGGGGGAGAGTCTGATTTAGAACAACCACAGATGACTACCAGATAGCGCTTCTGCTGAACGTGCCGGTGGTGGGGGGGGGGAGGGTAACAGGATTCGAAATAGATTTCCGATATCCTCATCTTCCGCTTGTGTTCATATCTAAAGCGAAATTTCCCAAACTATAGATTTCACCTTGTGAGTATGCTGAAGTGAACACGAATTTGTGAATTTTCTTTTTTCTGTTTTACTTTTAAAAAAATAACGTTACAACCCCCCCCCCCCATCTCGTGCATCCTTTTCGTGGTTTTTCAAACTACATACATACACCACAAACACACACACACACACACACAGAGAGCCTTTATTGTCTACTTCATCAACGTTAAGGCAACGACTTTTCCGAAGTTATTCCGAACTCACCACCCTCTCTGTTTGCAGGTCGAAATTACCCCTGTGTAACCGCAACCATATTCATGCATTGTGTAAACGGGATGATTCGTCCTTCTATCAACATTTCATACCGTCACCCCCCAACGGTCGGCGCTACCCCCTTCCCCTCTAAACCCATCTGATCGATAAGCTATTGGGCCTGTCAACAGCAAATTTTGTTACCGAAGATCGTTCTTCGCGATCGGATGTACGAGGTATGGACGTTCACATGTTGAACCGTCGAGATGGTTGACATGTTGGGCCAAAGAAGCAACTGTATTACATGTGGCGTCAAAATATAATTTTTCTTATACGATATCCGCTGCTCGGTCTACGTCATTATGGCTTTTAGTGCTGTATAAAAGGGAATAACATTGTAAATAACACAATAAAAATGGGATTGGATTGATTTGGTGTTTGAAGTCCACTTTATGCACAGGAAGGCTAATCGGAACTGGCCCTATAGTTTAAAGTGGAATCCGAACCACTATGTGCCTCCACCGGGTATCGAACCCAGGAGCCCTTGATTACAAGGCAACGTCGCAACCACTGCGCCATCGGGGAGGCAACTCAATAAAAATGTGTGTATATGTCACCTCCTTCCCACCCCGCACCCCTAGGGGTGCCAGGGGTATCTTACTAGCCCAGTATTTATTTCTAGTTTGTAAGTCATATGTGTACCAAGTTTGGTCATCGTGAATGTCACCAATTAGCTCAGAGACTCCGAAAACTATGGATTCGACACTAATCTAGGTCAATTTTGACATTTTGTTTTTCACCCCCACTCACCCCCCCCCCCCAATTACTTTAGGTGATGAACTTGGGGTTGAACGGCATTCGGAGTGTCACTATTCATCTTAGCGACCCGAAAACTATGGATTCCACGCTAATATCGGTCGTTTTTTTATTATTTTTACATGTCACCTCCTCCCACTCCCATCCCTAGGATTGCCAGGGGTGTCATACCCTACAGTATTTCTTTCAAGATTGCAAGTGATACATGTACCAAGTTTGGTTGATCGTTCCAAGCGTTCGAGAGTTATGCCGGAACAAACACACACACATACATACATTTTTATATATTAGATGCATTATAAATAGCGAATGCCATCTTGTGTAACACTGTATATAGTTACGTTATTCTTCCCCTTTTTAAAAAAAGACTGACAACTTGGCATCACTTTACGTTGGAATTAACCATGAGACGTGGCGTTGTGTGGCGCCCTCCTTTATTAGTTTTTAAAAAGACAACCCTAAGCTGTGCCGCTTCTCGATTTATGGTGCTGCCACAGGTTTCCCCATGGGTAGACTTTCCATTCCCGTCACGCAGGTCGCGCGTCGTTTGTTTCTTGTGATGGCGGTCCCTCTCGGCATCCAGCTACGCCAGGAATAACAGCCATTTTTACGATTCATGAGCTGCCATTTTTGATCGTGTTTGAAACGTGAGAAAGTCGAAGGAGATGAGGAGGGAAATAAAAGAAAAACACAAGGAGAAGGACTTCTTTAGGAGGGAAAATGTAGAGGAAGAATGAAACAAGGGAAAGTGTTTTGAATGATAAATTAGGTTGCCTGTTTTGCAGAATGGAAAGGTACTTTTTCTTGTCAACAGGTGTCGCTCAATTGTCGCCTTTATCAGATTCTCGATCCTTAGCTTGCAACAGATACTCTAATTTGATGTAGGATTCTGTTGCAAGAACTAATTCAAATAATAAAAGCAAATAAATTCCGAGATAAATGTAATCTACAATGCGTTAAAACTATACTGCCCAACCGCGGAACACGCGACTAGCTCGAGAGGACGAATCTACATCCAATTATGGGAAGTAGGTAGGCACACGTATGACCAATGCAAAGCAAAGGTATCAAATCGGTATTTCGTTTGTTTTAATGTTTTTCGCTGGGATTGCTGTGTTTGTGATGGATTTTACAACTCTTGGTTCTCCCGGCGTCGTTACAACTTCATGTTGTTTCAGTGGGAGACGATTATCATGCAACTGTTTACTTTCCACCCAGTGGCGTGGCGTGGATTTTTAAAAGTGTTACCGGTTATCAGTAGGAAATTTAAGGGAGACTTGGGCGCCTTCCCACCTCATGCCCCCCCCCCCCCAATGTCTTCCAAGTAGTTCATATAATATTAATCTGGTACGTATGCAATTCAATACTAGATTTTGGTAAAGTTATTAATCAGGAAAAAAATGTTGACATAAGGACTAAAGTGAAATCGCAAACATTGGTTGTTGACACAATAATACGCAATTTGATACTTACAGAAACATCGAAGGCTACTTATAGAGCAGATCAATCCGACTTTGAAAATAGTTATATGATGCTGGGATCCCGGGTTCGAAACCTAGCTTGGGCATGGGCGTTTGTGATGTCTATTCATCAATTTAATCATATCATCACTCATCCCCATCTTCGCAAATTAGCCAAAAGTGGCACAACCGAAGCAAAATCAATCAAATCAAATCAAAAAACTTCTATGATGCTATCATAAAGAGAAGTTTTTCATTTGAATTTGAATTTTTGGGTGCGTCATGGTCATGGTGCATGCCACATCTGAATTCGACACGTTTTTTTTTTTCACCCGAAAATAGAGTACATGGCTAACATAAGAGTTTCGACAACTGCACACATCCACATAACCACGGATAGTTGTTACACCACGAAACATTGAAATGTCGGTCATATCCAGCAGACGACTTGGTTTTTAAATCGTTCAAAATAGGCTTTGGCCTCCCTTTCGCCACAATTTCGATTTTTTCTGCAAAATAACGAACCGAAAGATTGCCTCAAAATATCTTCTATCGCACGATTACACACACTGTCCAGATAGGATGAACCCGCCACCTCGGAACTCGGAGCAAGCTTCATTAATTAATTGACAATGCCCGAAAACAACATAAAGACGAAAGACACCAGTCACAAAACTCCCACTGCACAGTCCCTCCCACAAACCGTTGCTTACTTTTGTAACACGTGAAGCACCCTCCTTGCCCCCTCCCCTCTCAGCATCGGCCCTTCCCTAATATTTCCTTCGGAACCTACAAGAAGTCCAGTTCTACTAATGTTGCCATCTTAGTTCTTTTGAAACCAGATTTGCCCAAATCGCGAAACTTTTCGTTTCAAATAAGACGTATGTAGAGTAGATGTAGTCTTCATCTGTTTCCTAACTACTCCCACTCCCATGTTTCGCTAAATCCACTGAAATCTCATTTCTGACACCACTACCATTTCGTATATTTTACGTCCTTTGCTACCTCTAAGGCTTTCGCTTTATAGGATAATCGTGACGATGAGGATGCATGGTGAATTGTTGAAATAAAATTATTATTTCTTTGTGTATGTAATTATTAATTTTTATAATTATGTAAGTAAAATAATAACAACGAACATTGAAATAACCATTTCTTGCTGAGGATTCGAACCTGCGACACCTGACACTTCAGAGCGTGCTAAGATAACAATCGGGAAATTATGCTTGTAAGTATTGTTTTCACCCGAAAACAATTCTACCACCTCAAAAACATTGCTTCAATCCGAAATTATTGCATTCCTGCGACAACGTATGTCAATCTCAATCAGTAGTATCAACAATTATCACAAATTCCTGTAACCGAAATAATATTATATGTGTGAAATATAGAATTTTAGGTTGACATTTTTAGAAGGACAACGGACCCCTTGACCATACCCATCCCTCTCCTCTCCTTCTCGCCCATGATGTCGAAGAAGGACAAAGAGGAATTTCATAATCGCTGATATTTAGTGTAAATACAAAATATCACTTGGTACTTTGTTTTTTCCCCAGTGTGATTTGATTTTTTTAAATTTTGATTTGGCAATTTAAGTCCACTTCATGAACAGTAATGCTAATCGGGACAGTTTAAAGTTGGATCCGAACCACTTGTGCCTCCACCGGGTATAGGACCCGGAATCCCTTGATTATAAGGCGGCGACGATACCACTGCGCCATCGTTCCCCAGTGTGACTGGACACCTTCAGAGTAAGATAGACCCGATTAGGCGACTTAGCTCTTTTCTGTCAATTGAATATGGCAACACTGGTATGTTTCCTGTAAGGATCACCGGCAACTGCGCCGGCTATACAACCATGCCAAAAACCCGCTTCCTCCTCCCGCGGTCAGTCTTTGCCGCAACGCGAAGTCTTCCTTGCGTGGGCTCAGGGCCCTTTCCTCATGTTGCCTGTGGATGGTACCGGATCAGTCCTCCTCTTTGCTTTTGCCGGTGTCAGAAAAAATGTCAGTCTGCAATGTTTACTTTACGACAATATTACCAGTTTATGTACGTAATAATATTTTAAGACGGGTTCTTCAATTCTTTTTATTTTGGTGTTACCTGCGGTAACAGCGGCTACATGCACGCCACGCCTCTGCTTCCACCCTTATTTTGTTACTGGATTCGTCTATTCGGAGCATGCGCACTTGTGTCGATGGTCGTGAGTAACGCAGACGAACTATAGACCTTATGTTGTCATGGCTGAAAGGGATCAGTGTTAAATAGTCTATTGTATTTCTATCTTGCAATAAATTTATCGTTTTTTAAACAATAGTTTTATGTTAATTGCGACAATGAGCACGAAAAATAAAATGAAAGATTAACCACAAATAATTATTTACCTGTATTTATTAGCCTAGTAAATTGCCTCTTTTATCGTTATGCTAACCGCTGCAAAGTGGATGATTCACAGAGTTTGTTGTTTTTCTTTCCTCGTGATCTATGGTTATGATGGAGTTAAATGCATGAGTGAATAAGGTCATTTTACGTCGCTTATCTACTACTTTTGGCTAATGGCGAGGATGAGTGACGATATGATGAAATTGATTAATGATACCGCCATTAAAGAATACCCATGCTCAGCACGGGATTCGAATCCGGGACCCCTGGGAGACCATTCCGCCACGGATGTCGGTGGAGTTAAATGGAACAAAGCATATCCCATGCCATGCACACAAACTCTGTCGTTCGCTGTCTTTCAGAGTAAGAACGACAAGACAGAATGGCACAGGATGGGGAGAGAGAGAGAAGAGAACGAGTTAAAGGGAAAAAGAGATAGAGAGAGAGAGGAACAAAAGAACACATAAAAGGATTGAGAGAGAGAGAGAAAGATAAGGAAAGGACACAAAGAGAGAGAGTGTCATGCACACGGGAAAATACACGAAGAGGTAGAGAAGGATAGGTACAGAGAAAAAGACACCAAGAGAAATAACAAAAACAGGTGCGCGGGAAAAGACTCGAAAGGGAAAAAGAGAAGCAAGGACAAGCACACAAAAAGAGAGAGGTCAGGCACACATGAAAAAAGGGAAAGAGAGAGAAAAAGAGAATGAGAATGAGCGGAACAGAGATTTAAAAAAGCACGGAAAACGAGGGGGAGAGAGAAACTATAAAAGCTAGAAAATGAGGAAGAGAAAGAGTAAGATACTGCCATCAAACCTATCCTCACGCTAGGCACAAAACCTAAATAAAACATTAAAACCGGTTACTCCAACGAAAGACATCGAACCAAGCTGACAGGTCGAGAATATCCCTCGAATCGTTCGGTTCGGCGTCATGTATACAACGAAACCATCTGTTTCACACGAGCAGAGGCTCCACCGAAGTACGTGGCGAAGTTTCAGGGTTGCCAACTGCCTGTCAAGCCTTATGTGAGAGGTTTGGCCTATATTTTTCGCGGGCGCGAATCTGGTAACTTGAGCGGTGTGAGGATTTTAGTAACAGAATGGATGGTTTGTATGATTCAGGTTGGGAGGGCGGGAGGGAGGGGTGGATTCTAGGGGAGGGAGCGTAGAGGGTGTGAGGTTTTGAAAAGCGCGGGGAGAGGACCATCTCCGGAACGTTGGCAACAGCTGTGTTTGACATCCTGTGACGTCACGTGGTAGTTTTCTCTAATCTAGGAACCTGCTGTCTTCAAAATTAGCCTTTTCCTCGCCCTGCGAAAGGAAGGAGGCAGCATTGTTCAGAAAAAGAGGGGAACGGAAGTTTCGCAACCGCAGAAATTACATCTTTTGTTAGCCTTTTTTCATTGTTTCAATTTTAATATTAATTGGGACTGGGCCTACAGTTTAAAGTGGGAACGGAACTGCTGCTTTTTGTGCGTCCACAGGAGTTCGAACTGAACAGGGTTGGAGGAAGTATAAACGTTACGCAATAAATAATACTAAACTAGCTGAAAATATGCACTCGTTAAAAATAACTGACCATATTCCAGTTGGATTGGAATTAATTATTTCCATATTTTTCAATATTAAAAATATATGAGGTTAATTTCAATTTCATGTAAATTGCACTGATCACAGCCTCATCTGGCGGCTTACCTACATAGCTGTATCTGTCTACTAATAGTTTTTGTGTGAGTCTGAACATAATGTTTAAAAGCGAGGTGCTAATGTGTTTCTACGGGGTATCGAATCTAGGGCTCCTGGTTATATGGCGACGGTGTTAACACTATGCCATCAGAGAGGAATATAGATATAAAAAGAGAGCAAGAAGAAGATATAGATTGAAAGAGAGAATATGCATAAAAATATAAATATGTATAGTGCCGTGAACAGTCTATCCTTTAAACAACAATGGAAATACATTTTAGACAATAAAATATACTGTGTACAATTAAACTATATAGTATATTTAAAATCTAAACCACAAATTGAATAAATATAGCTTGAATCAACATAGAGAGAAAGAAACAGAGAGAGAGAGAGAGAGGATATAAATGTATGCACACATACACACACACACATTTCTATTCTACCTCATGCTCTCTGTCTCTCTCTCTCTCTCTCTCTCTCTCTATATATATATATATATATATATATACAGAGATCGGGTAATCGGGGCTAGATCTATAGTTTAAAGTGGGATCCGAACCGCACTGGTTATCGAACCTGAGACTCCTTGATTACATATTACCCTACGTCATGCAGAAGGCCTTCATCACATGGAGAAAAGTTATTTCGAGCACTGATTCAATGCACTTTAGCAAGAGTAAATAGATAAAATAATCATAATGAACCCGAACACTGAATGTATCAAGCGCCCAGAAAAACTGATAGGTCTTTTGAATGTTTATTACCAAACCCCATACTATGACCTTTCATCCTCTCTGAACGGCAATTATTAAAAGAAAAATCTCTATTTCACACAGGTATCATCACCTGATAGAATTTCAGCGCAGCTGCTGAATTTTGCAGCGTAAAACGTGGCGCGGAGAGACAGGAGAGAGAGAGGAGAGTCGAGGAGGCATGGATAATCCGATTTGCTGAATTCATCTTCAACAATGCATAATTAAAAGAAGTGATGCGGGGGCTTTGTCAAAGCTACGCCGGGAGCATTCATGCTTTAAATGTTCGAAAACCGGACTCAAAGGGAAACCGGAACCAAATGGTTTTCGGGCGGAACAACGAGGCAGGAAATATAGCGACTAATGGAGTGTTGTCTGTTTATAATCGACGGGGAAGTGGACATTATCTGCTTCGGTGGACGAAGGGATTGCTGAATCGGTGAAAAATATGAAAAACATATGATATATGTATATATTTTCCCCAATATTTGGTTGCCACATGGGTACATCGTTTTCAGTATGTTAGTAAACAGTTAAAGGGGTAAGGGATCTGCTTTCAAGCCGATAGAAAGCGATATTGTGCTGAATTCGCTGGAGGAAGTGTCTCTACATGAACCAGTGGTAGCGCAATCTCCTTGGTTCGATACATGGTGGAGCCTCATAGTGGTTCGTATCCCACTTTAAACTGAAGGTCCAGTCCAAATTAGCCTTACTGTGCATAAAGCGCACTTACAACAGCAACTGAACAAAACATGAACCATCACAGAAGCGATATTAGAAAGAGAAATTCGGGATGTTTTTATGTGACTTCAGTTATGATATGAAGACATTGATGAAGAGACACTCACAAAGTATGCCCATGTCCAAGCCAAGCGCGGATAAACGGGGAGGGCCATACAACCAATCGCCCCTCTCAACTGCCTGGTTTTTAGATATACAGAGTGTCCCAAAATAACCCAACCGGGTGTTTCCGACCGTATAACGGAATAGCGAAACGGAATGAGAAGAAACTCTTTCTGCCAGGATAATGACCTGTATATTGGGAAAATTTAGAGAGACAAACATATGTAAGAACATGCATGTTTTAATAACAAATAAGCAAAGTGTTGCCAAAGGCGGGAATTTTTTTTTTTTTTTTTTTTTTTTTTTTGCAAATCGTGTGTATTGATGCACAGAACTCACTGAGGTAAATTATTGCAACATTTCACAATACCAACGAACAATTTGGATGGCCATCTATTGAATTTGACAGAAAAAGAACTTTGACGAAGTTTCAAAAACATTGCACAAGGGAATAAATGGGCTGTTCCAAAAATCGATGTTTTCACAATATTACGAGGGTCACTGGCAACACTGTTGCTCTCACGTGTCACTAACAGACGTGTTTCATCTCAGGCTATCACACTAAGGCACTTTGAACGACAAAGGAGAAAGTTGGTAATTCTCGAACATGTGCAATAAATTACATACACCTTGCAACCCTGAAATGTGGGTACAGAAGAACGTGTATCAATTGCTATGTTTTCTGTGCCTTGGGTGGTTGCTGTTTGCCGCGAACGGCATTCCACATTGTGTCTACTTATGCTGACGTCGTGTGTGTGTTTTCAAAATGCCATATTCTACACTGGAAAGAGTGTTTATTGTTGAAGAATGCCAAGTTTCCGACTACTCCCTCTCCAGATAAGTCGTCAATTTTTCGTCTTGTGCAAAGGTTTCGCCAAACTGGGTCAGTACATGACAGGCAACGTTCAGGGTGCCCTTCTGTGTTAGGAGCTGATGTTCTGCAGCGTGTCGAACAAAGAATGGTGACGTCGCCACAAAAGTCTGTTCGGAAGCTCGCCTCAAAGTTGGACTTACGCAAGTCAACTGCTCACAAGGCTATACGGAAATTGAAATTTTACCCGTATAGAGTTCGTGTTGTTCATGAATTGAAAGCGGTGGATGTCCCGGCACGGTTGCGTTACTGTCATTGGTTTCAATCATTCGTTCGACAAAATGGTGACAATGTATTGAATAAAGTTTTGTTTAGCGACGAAGCCTGGTTTCAGTTGGATGGGTATGTCAACAGCCATAATTCCAGGCACTGGGCGACAGAAAACCCACATCAGTTGCATGAACTACCCTTGCACTCTCCGAAAATCGGTGTATGGTGTGGAATATCGCGACGTCGTATTGTGGGACCGTTATTCTTTGAGACAACAGTGGATACTGCTGTGTACGGGGATCTCATAATGCAATTCGTTGCTCTCCTGGAAGAAGACGAACGTGATGCTTGGCTACAACAAGATGGAGCAACTTGCCATACATCTGATGAATTTCTTCGTATGCTGAGATAATTTTTTGGTGATCGTCTAATATCCAAGGGTTTATGGTCCAGTCGCTCGCCCGATTTAACATCTGCAGATTTTTTTCTGTGGGGTTACTTGAAGGGGAAAGTATACCACACGAGACCCAGAACATTGGAGGAGCTGAAACGAAACATTACACAGGAAATTGATAATATCGGTGCTGCAACCCTCAGGAAGGTATCTGAGAACATGATCAAGCGAGTCAACTTATGTATCCAAGAAAATGGTGGACACTTCGAACATTTGCTTTAATTTGTAGGGATACCCACATTTCAGGGTTGCAAGGTGTGTGTAATTTATTACACATGTTCGAGAATTACCAACTTTCTCCTTTGTCGTTAAAAGTGCCTTAGTGTGATAGCCTGAGATGAAACACGTCTGTTAGTGACACGTGAGAGCAACAGTGTTGCCAGTGTCCCTCGTAATATTGTGAAAACATCGATTTTTGGAACAGCCCATTTATTCCCTTGTGCAATGTTTTTGAAACTTCGTCAAAGTTCTTTTTCTATCAAATTCAATAGATGGCCATCCAAATTGTTCGTTGGTATTGTGAAATGTTGCAATAATTTACCTCTGTGAGTTCTGTGCATCAATACACACGATTTGCAAAACAAAAATTTCCGCCTTTGGCAACACTTTGCTTATTTGTTATTAAAACATGCATGCTCTTACGTATGTTTGTCTCATTAAATTTTCCCAATATACAGGGCATTCTCTTGGCAGAAAGCGTTTCTTCTCATTCCGTTTCGCTATTCCGTTATACGGTCGTTAACACCCGGTTACGTGACTTTTCGGACACACTGTATTATTATGCCTAACATTTTTCAAGACTCAAGTGTTGTGTCTTTTTGGTTTAACTTGATAAATAAGCTTGATAATATTCTTTGAAGTTTGATATAAGTTCATTTTATGCACATGATAGTCTAATCGGAATAACGCAAGAACCTCTAATAATAGGTTTTGTTTTCTTTGTATATTTATTTTATATCTTATTGTTCAGCTTACCGTAGCATGGGAGGAATTTTAACAACGATAACCATCTATTCCAGCCCTGAACTATTTATGCAAGACAATAACTACTCCTATTTCCATTTTATGTTAATCAGTTTGGTTTCTGTTTACAGAATCATATATTGTTTAAGGCGAAAAGGGACAATTACGCACCAGGCATGCATTTATTCCAATATCGTCGGAATGAGCAATGCTACTAAAAAGATCTCCGCCAGAAATAAAGAGTATGAATTTCTCCCCATTTGGCAAGTGGAAGCGGTTTCCTAAGTTGATTATTAAGCCTTATACGATTTTTGAAAAATATGATGAATTAGTATTTACCGAATCCCATGTATTCCTTATGGGACATCAACTTCAACTTCAAGTTACGGCTAATCAAATGGGAGTTTCGACTTTTCCTACTACTATGACATACTTCAACGTGTCCTTTTCCCGTCCATGTACTTTCCTACGTCATCGGATGTTTGATATTCCCGAGAGAACGAATAAAATAATGGTCCCATAAGCCTAGTACATTTCTCCGTGCCTCCTACGGCCATCCTGGCAGTGTTGCCAAACCTGATGTGCATAATAGAGCTAAATTTCACCATTAATATAGCTAAAGAGGACTTTCAAGGAGCTAGATTAACGAAGGCTGCATAAAGTGCCTACTAGGGTAATTTTAGTTGTCAGAGGGGTGGGGGTGCTGCTATTACCGTTAGCTTTAAAGTGATGGCAATTTATTCTTAGTTTTCACCGCCTTGATTTGGCGGCATCACCCTACTCAATAATCCAATGATGTTAATATAAAATCGAAAATAAAGGGTTACCGGATAACAAAATTATTTTCCGGTGTATCGTTTAAAATAATTCACATTTGATGCGAGTTAATTTTACAGCAGATTACTTGTGAAGATACACAAGGTGAAGTCGAGTCTGGCTGGAGCACGATATGGAGAGAAATCCTTCAGGGAATTTCTGGGCAACTTTTGCACGATATTACGGATAATTGAGTTTTTTGAGTTTGTTGTTAAGTCCATTTCTTGCACAGAAGAGCTAATCGGGACTGGACCTGTAGTTTAAATTTGAATCCGTACCACTTTGTGCCTCCACCGGGTATCGAACCCGGGAGTCCTTTACGGATAATTGAGATAACGTTTCGTATGTTTTAGAATTTTTTCCGAATTTTTCATAAAGACTCAACTTTTTCCAACATGGCGAACAAAGCTGCAGTGGGATTTTCTAGGACGATTTCAATCGGGGACATTGCGATCACTTACCTTTTTAAAAAGTTGAATGATGGACAATTGCGACCAGGCTGACCGACGTTGGTCGGAAATAAACTCGAATTCTCACACCCACCTACTCTATTCATGAAGCATTGCATACTCGACTCGATGGCCTCCCAGATGGCGTTGTGGTAACGTCGTCGCCTTGTAATCAAAGGTAACGGGTTCGATTCCCGGTGGGATCATATGGCACAGTTGTTCGGATCCTACTTTAAACTGTAGGTCCAGTCCCGATTAGCCTTCCTGTGCATAAAGTGGACTTAAAGCAAGAAATCAATCAATCAAAACATACCTGACTCGAAGCTCAACTTGCATCAGATTCTACATCGATGCCCACAAATATGGTTGCTACTTGATCAAGTACTTGTGGCTCAGTTGTTAGCATATGCAGATGATGTAGACTTATTAGGGGATGATATAAATACAATTAAGAATAATGCTAAAATATTTTCAAAGCAGCTAAAGAGATAGGTTTAGAAGTTAGCAAAGAGAAAACTAAATATATGCTTACAGGCCGAAACCAATTGTTAGGTAATAATCAAAATCTAATTATTGATGATAACTCGTTTGAACCAGTTTCCAAATTCAAGTACTTAGGAGTAATACTAACGAATAAAAATTATATTAAAGGGAAAATAAAAAGCAGACTTAATTCAGGAAATGCATGTCACTTTTCTCTTCATAAACTTTTGTCTTGTCGTTTAATATCTAAGAAACTAAAAGTTAAAATATACAAAACAGTAATTTTGCCTGTATTATTATACGGACCCTTACATTGAAAGAGGAACATAAATTGAGAGTATTTGAAAATAAAATCCTTAGGAAAATATTTGGACCTAAAAGGGATGAGGAGACAGGTGAGTGGAGAAGGTTACATAATTTAGAAGTATATAATTTGTATTCATGTCCTCATATTATTAGAATTATTAAATCAATAAGACTTAGGTGGGCAGGCCATGTGGCACGAATGGGAGAGGAAAGAAGAGTTTACAGGATTCTTGTTGGGAAACCTGATGGTAAGAGACCTGTAGGAAGGCCAGGACGAAGATGGAGGGATAACGTTGAGATAGACCTAAGGGAAATCGGTAGGGATTGAAAAGGGTATATAGATCTTGCTCAGTAGAGGGACAGGTGGAAGGCCTGTGTTGCTACAGCCATGAACCTTCAGGTTTTAGAAGGCTAGAGAGTTAATTAGTTACTTGATCAAGAACGAGTAGTATAAAAGTATATATTATAAACCCGAGAAAGGAAGAGCCCCCCTCAAGCAGGTTTGGCTATACTTAAAACAAGCTCAACATGTCCATATGAGCTTTTTGCTCAAGTGTGGAACCCTGCCTAATCCAAGATTTTTGTAAAAATGCCCTCGGGAATTTTCCGAGAAAGGAAGAGCCCCCTCAGATTGATTTGCCTACACTTATAAAAGGCACTTCTGTGAGATTGTTGTCCATAAACTTGTTAAAAATATGCCCCTCTTGATATTTTTTTTTGGCCACACTTAAAACTAAGCCATGATACACCTACCCACATACACACCTACACCCACCCACACCCACCCACACCCACGCATATCTACTTCCGGTCCACTTCCGGTCTACTTCCGGTTTGCCTACTTCCGGTTTGCCTACTTCCGGTCCACTTGTGGCCAAGTTGTGGCCTATTTCTGCTTTTTTTATCCAGCATAGAGTTTTGATTTGAACCCCAAGAAATTGTATATAAATACCAATGCCAAAAATATCAACACACATACACACATACACATACACATACACACACATACACACATACACATACACACACATACACACATACACACATACACACACATACACACACACACACAGTACAGTGCCGAACCCAGCTGATATTTTTTATCCAGCATAGAGTTTTGATTTGAACCCCAAGAAATTGTATATAAATACCAAAGCCAAAAATATTAAGTGTATACACACACACACACATACACACACACACACAGTACAGTGCCGAACCCAGCTGATATTTTTTATCCAGCATAGAATTTTGATTTGAATCCCAGGAAATTGTATATAATAAACAACAACATAAATGCCAAATCAAAAACATTGTAATCAATGCAATAAAAATATATTTAGCTCTAATTGGGCCAGACACCAAAAGATTTGTAACCCAGACAAATACAGAACCCCCACAAAAATATGCCCCAAATGTAATAGAAAATATAACATGGAATATTTCACATATAAACATAAAGATACTTGCTCTGCACAGTCATCAATATTGCCCTCACAACCATCCACTTCTGGTCTGAAAAGAAAGCATGAAGCACCTGTTAATGCTGGACCTGCAAAGCAGCCACGCTATGAACCTACCCATAGCAGTTTTAATGCCCAACTTAGGGATTATCGGTTTGTATCAGAGCCAAGATGTGGTATTCAGAATTTTTTGAACAGTATAAATTCTGATCTGCAGGCAATTCTAAATGCACAAAATGGCTCTTATAAGCTGTCCCTCAAATTGTATACTCAATATAAGAAACCAAATGGCACAAAATTTACACAGCCCCACATAACAGAAACTGTACCGGTATATTCAAATGCAAATTCAGACAGAATAATAAGCAGGTTGATAGAACAATTGAATAATAAACACTCTGAATTTGCGGCAAAAGAGTCTGGATGGAGCCTATGCGGCTCTCCACACAGGCTCTATGTTAATATTTCTGAATTCAGCCCATTACAAGGATCTACATATCTGCCATTACCTGATAATATTAAAAACAGAAGAGCCGTGGTCAATATAGAAAATACCGACCAGAAATGCTTTTTGTGGTGTATTTTAGCTGCTTTGTTTCTAGTTTCAAGGCATCCTGAGAGAATAAGTTATTACAAACAACATGAACATCTTTTTGACGATGCAATGGAGGGTATGGAATATCCAATGTCTGTTCAGAATATTGATAAATTTGAAAAAAAGGCCAGGCATATCAATGGCAAACAATTATCTATTAATGTATTTATTTGTTCCACTGGCAATTGCTTGATAGAACCTCTCAGAATCAGTACAATTGATGATGATTCTGCAGTTCCGATTGATCTGCTCTTAATTGAAGGGGATGGCAAATATCATTACACTCTGATACATAATCTTGAAGCTTTAGTGAGAACACAACTAGACAAATCCAATATAATATTCAAGTTGTGCAGAAGATGTTTATGTGTATTTGATGGTAAAAAAATAATAAAAGGGGTTTGTAAAGTGAATGCAGAAATTGCTAAAAACAAGTTAATTGAGCATCTGAAATACTGTGGGAACCATAAACCTGTTCATATGGTGATGCCTAATCCAAGTGAAAAAGCAAAATTCAAAAAGTTTGAAGCCTTGTTGGAACACCCAGCATATATTGTCTGTGATTTTGAATCAAACCTCAAACCTCTTGCATTCTGCAATCCAGATCCTGAAGAATCTTCATTTACACCATACCAGCTACATGAACCTTCCAGCTTTTATTATGTGGTTGTACAGGGTGGTGTTGTTACTAAAAAAGATTCATACATGGGACCAGATGCCATCAAAATATTTGCACATAGAATAGAAAATGAGTGCCGTGACATAGCATCTAACATCTTATTAAAATCAAAGCCCATGTTGCCTTTAACAGAGAAACAGATTGAAGATTTCAACAATGCAGAAAAATGCCCGGTATGTGATTCTGAATTTTCAGATATAAATATCAAGGTGAAACACCATTCTCATACAGATGGTATATTCTTAAAGCCCCTGTGTAATAGCTGTAATATTAAGATCCAGAGACCAAAATTTGTCCCCATATTTTGCCATGGAGCATCCAATTATGATTTCCATCATCTGATCAGGTACGAGGGGTTTGACAAGCAGAATTTAAATATTTTAGCTGAAAATGATGAGAAATATATATCTATTAGCAAAATAATCAAAGTTAATGGTGTTTCTATTCATATAAGATTTCTTGATTCTTACAGAATTTTATCTGCTAGCCTGGCTACACTGGCCACTCAATTATCTGATGATCAATTCAAAATCACATGTGCATTGTTTCCAAATCAGGACCTGAAATTAATTAGGCGGAAGGGTGTATATCCATATGATTATGTTACAGATTTTTCTAAATTTGATGAGTGTTCTCTGCCACCACAAGAAGAGTTTTACAGCAAAATCAGAGGATCTGGAATCACTGATGATGATTATCACCATGCCCAGTTGATGTGGAACAATTTAAAATGCCAGACATTTGGTGATTATCACATGGCTTATTTGAAACTTGATGTGACCCTCTTAGCTGATATAATGCAGGCATTCAGAAAATCTTCTATGCAAAATTATGGACTGGACCCTGTGTATTTTTTCAGTGCCCCGGGCCTAGCATGGCCTGCAATGTTTTTAAACACTAACATACAATTGGATCTTATCCAAGATCAAGATATGTATCTGTTTATGGAGGAAAATATAAGAGGAGGGACGGTGCAATGTTCCCAGAGATATGCCAGAGCAAATAACAAATATATGCCTGATTATGATCCAGCACGGCCATCAAATTATATACTGTATGTGGATGCAAACAGCCTCTATGGTTCTGCCATGATGAAAAAATTGCCATATGCAGGGCTTGAATGGGTTGATGATTTCAATATTGAAGATCTTAAGGACTTTGATGACAGTAATTATGGCCTCTTCTTAGAGGTTGATCTGACAATTCCTGATGATTTGCACAACAAATTTTCTGATCTGCCCCCAATTCCTGAGGTTCAGTGCTCACCTGGCTCTAAACAGAAGAAGCTCATGATGACACTGGAGCCAAAACAAGGCTATGTCATATATTACAAAAACCTCCAGTTCCTGATGAAACATGGTGTTCAAGTAAACAAACTTGGCAAAGTCTTAAGGTTCAGGCACTCAAGATGGTTGAAACCATATATTGATACAAACACGGAGCTTCGAACATCTGCAAAGAGCCAATTTGATAAGGGCTTGTTTAAATTGATGGTGAATTCAGTGTATGGCAAAACAATTGAAAATGTCAGAAAACATACCGATGTTAAAATAATTACTGACCCCAGCCTGAGCAAAAAATTGGTTGCAAAGCCTAATTTCAATTACAGAAGAATTTATGATGAGCACATGGCACTCTTCAACATGAAAAAAACAAAGATCAAGTTTGATAAACCTATTTATGTAGGGGCTGCGATATTGGAAAATGCCAAATTACATATGTTAATATTGTATTATGATGTGTTGAAACCTTTTTATAAGGATCGTGTAAAATTGATGTACATGGACACGGATAGTTTTATTCTTGATATTAAAACAGAAGATGTTTATCAAGATATAGCACAGCCTGAATTGCTTGAATATTTTGATACCAGTGAACATACAAGGATTCAACCCCACAACAAAAAGGTGCCTGGCACGTTAAAAGATGAAACACTTGGTGATGTTATTGTGGAATTTGCTGGGTTAAGTGCCAAGATGTACAGTTTTAAAACATGTAGTGCTGTTGTCAAAAAGGCCAAGGGCATTGGCAGAGTGACTGTTGACAAAGAGCTCCAATTTGAAGATTATAAAAATTGCATCAAATCTCAGAATTTAATCAAAACATCAGAAAATAGAATTCAGAGTGTGGATCACTTGCTGACTAGCAATATTGTAAGAAAAGTGGCTCTGGACCCACATGATGATAAGAGATGTGTTTTATCATGTGGCATACATACTTTACCATGGGGTCATTGTGATTTGAAAAATGGGAATCAATGCCCAATTACAGAGCATGATTTGAAATAAATAAACATGCCTATGAACTTATTTGGGTTTAAAAAACAGGCTATTATGGACCTGCCAACACCACAAGCCTCTCCTGATATGCTGTCTAAACTGAGTGGCTTGTTAATTATTCATCTGAACAGCATACTTACAGATGTTGATGATAAAACAGGTAAAACATTGTACATATTTAACAATAATTTGAATCACTACCAATTACCTGTAGGTGGGCAATTGCAATTTATTACAACCCCTGAGGGCAATGTCAAAATTTCAGTAGGGAGAAATATTTACAGAATTAAGCACTCAAACATGATTTCTGGCACTGTTTATACTGTTTCTGCTGGTGACTGCTTATATATTGAGGTCCCTGGATCCTATGATAAGCTTATACCCTTTTTTATAGAATTAAGAATCAGATACTCTATAATAAATAACCAATAAATCAAAATGCCTAATGATATTTTTGGCCATACAAGACATGAAGATCACAGTGATGAGATTCTGATGCTTGATGTCAGAGTCAAGAAATTAAGAAGTGATTTACAAGCTTTACAAACTACACTCAATGCCAGTCTTCAATTAGAAATTACAAATTTGCAATCACAATGCATGGACCCTCTTCTTAAAATTGATTCTGAACTCAAATTGCTGCTTCAGAAATATACTGACCTGGCCACATTGAATAATTTTCAAAGTTTAGAAGAAGCTGTAGCAGCTCTTCAAGCCAAATTTAAGACCCAGGCCACCAACTCTGAGCAATTGAAACAACAATTAGAAGAGCAGATAAATAATGTCCAGGCACAGCTCCAAACAATTGTCAAAAGCATAAAATCACAAGAAGATTTTGATCTAGTGATTTCCACTCTAAAAGAACAGATTCAGTCACTCCAAATACCTAATCTGGACCCTCTGAACAATGCCATAGCCGAGGTTAAAGAAAAAATTGAGACACTTGAAAATTTTATGAACAACTTGCCATCTTCTGATGCTTTGAATGCAATAACTCGGAGTGTGGCAAATATTAAGCTGCAACTTGAAACATATGAAGATTTTGGAAAAATTCAAAGTTCCATAACCCATCTTGAAGGTACAATAGCAGCAGTGCAAAGTGATTTGGCAAATGTACTACAATCCCAGGCAATCGGGATTCTAGTACATTTGCCAAATCACTTTGCACTGCTGCTATTGTACCTTCAAGATGGGTTATGGAACTTTGAATTTTTCCAAAATCTTCATATGTTTCAAGTTGCAGCTTAATATTTGCCACACTCCGAGTTATTGCATTCAAAGCATCAGAAGATGGCAAGTTGTTCATAAAATTTTCAAGTGTCTCAATTTTTTCTTTAACCTCGGCTATGGCATTGTTCAGAGGGTCCAGATTAGGTATTTGGAGTGACTGAATCTGTTCTTTTAGAGTGGAAATCACTAGATCAAAATCTTCTTGTGATTTTATGCTTTTGACAATTGTTTGGAGCTGTGCCTGGACATTATTTATCTGCTCTTCTAATTGTTGTTTCAATTGCTCAGAGTTGGTGGCCTGGGTCTTAAATTTGGCTTGAAGAGCTGCTACAGCTTCTTCTAAACTTTGAAAATTATTCAATGTGGCCAGGTCAGTATATTTCTGAAGCAGCAATTTGAGTTCAGAATCAATTTTAAGAAGAGGGTCCATGCATTGTGATTGCAAATTTGTAATTTCTAATTGAAGACTGGCATTGAGTGTAGTTTGTAAAGCTTGTAAATCACTTCTTAATTTCTTGACTCTGACATCAAGCATCAGAATCTCATCACTGTGATCTTCATGTCTTGTATGGCCAAAAATATCATTAGGCATTTTGATTTATTGGTTATTTATTATAGAGTATCTGATTCTTAATTCTATAAAAAAAGGGTATAAGCTTATCATAGGATCCAGGGACTCAATATATAAGCAGTCACCAGCAGAAACAGTATAAACAGTGCCAGAAATCATGTTTGAGTGCTTAATTCTGTAAAATATTTCTCCCTACTGAAATTTTGACATTGCCCTCAGGGTTGTAATAAATTGCAATTGCCCACCTACAGGTAATTGGTAGTGATTCAAATTATTGTTAAATATGTACAATGTTTTACCTGTTTTATCATCAACATCTGTAAGTATGCTGTTCAGATGAATAATTAACAAGCCACTCAGTTTAGACAGCATATCAGGAGAGGCTTGTGGTGTTGGCAGGTCCATAATAGCCTGTTTTTTGAACCCAAATAAGTTCATAGGCATGTTATTTATTTCAAAATCATGCTCTGTAATTGGGCATTGATTAGCATTTTTCAAATCACAATTACCCCATGGTAAAGTATGTATGCCACATGATAAAACACATCTCTTATCATCATGTGGGTCCAGAGCCACTTTTCTTACAATATTGCTAGTCAGCAAGTGATCCCACACTCTGAATTCTATTTGTCTGATGTTTTGATTAAATTCTGAGATTTGATGCAATTTTTATAATCTTCAAATTGGAGCTCTTTGTCAACAGTCACTCTGCCAATGCCCTTGGCCTTTTTTGACAACAGCACTACATGTTTTAAAACTGTACATCTTGGCACTTAACCCAGCAAATTCACAATAACATCACCAAGTGTTTCATCTTTTAACTTGCCAGGCACCTTTTTGTTGTGGGGTTGAATCCTTGTATGTTCACTGGTATCAAAATATTCAAGCAATTCAGGCTGTGCTATATCTTGATAAACATCTTCTGTTTTAATATCAAGAATAAAACTATCCGTGTCCATGTACATCAATTTTACACGATCCTTATAAAAAGGTTTCAACACATCATAATACAATATTAACATATGTAATTTGGCATTTTCCAATATCGCAGCCCCTACATAAATAGGTTTATCAAACTTGATCTTTGTTTTTTTCATGTTGAAGAGTGCCATGGTGCTCATCATAAATTCTTCTGTAATTGAAATTAGGCTTTGCACCAATTTTTTGCTCAGGCTGGGGTCAGTAATTATTTTAACATCGGTATGTTTTTTCTGACATTTTCAATTGTTTTGCCATACACTGAATTCACCATCAATTTAAACAAGCCCTTATCAAATTGGCTCTTTGCAGATGTTCGAAGCTCCGTGTTTTGTATCAATATATGGTTTCAACCATCTTGAGTGCCTGAACCTTAAGACTTTGCCAAGTTTGTTTACTTGAACACCATGTTTCATCAGGAACTGGAGGTTTTTGTAATATATGACATAGCCTTGTTTTGGCTCCAGTGTCATCATGAGCTTCTTCTGTTTAGAGCCAGGTGAGCACTGAACCTCCGGAATTGGGGCAGATCAGAAAATTTGTTGTGCAAATCATCAGGAATTGTCAGATCAACCTCTAAGAAGAGGCCATAATTACTGTCATCAAAGTCCTTAAGAATCTTCAATATTGAAATCATCAACCCATTCAAGCCCTGCATATGGCAATTTTTTCATCATGGCAGAACCATAGAGGCTGTTTGCATCCACATACAGTATATAATTTGATGCCGTGCTGGATCATAATCAGGCATATATTTGTTATTTGCTCTGGCATATCTCTGGGAACATTGCACCGTCCCTCCCTCTATATTTTCCTCCATAAACAGATACATATCTTGATCTTGGATAAGATCCAATTGTATGTTAGTGTTTAAAAACATTGCAGGCCATGCTAGGCCCGGGGCACTGAAAAAAATACACAGGGTCCAGTCCATAATTTTGCATAGAAGATTTTCTGAATGCCTGCATTATATCAGCTAAGAGGGTCACATCAAGTTTCAAATAAGCCATGTGATAATCACCAAATGTCTGGCATTTTAAATTGTTCCACATCAACTGGGCATGGTGATAATCATCATCAGTGATTCCAGATCCTCTGATTTTGCTGTAAAACTCCTTCTTGTGGTGGCAGAGAACACTCATCAAATTTAGAAAATCTGTAACATAATCATATGGATATACACCCTTCCGCCTAATTAATTTCAGGTCCTGATTTGGAAACAATGCACATGTGATTTTGAATTGATCATCAGATAATTGAGTGGCCAGTGTAGCCAGGCTAGCAGATAAAATTCTGTAAGAATCAAGAAATCTTATATGAATAGAAACACCATTAACTTTGATTTATTTTGCTAATAGATATATATTTCCTCATCATTTTCAGCTAAAATATTTAATTCTGCTTGTCAAACCCCTCGTACCTGATCAGATGATGGAATCATAATTGGATGCTCCATGGCAAAATATGGGGACAAAATTTTGGTCTCTGGATCTTAATATTACAGCTATTACACAGGGGCTTTAAGAATATACCATCTGTATGAGGAATGGTGTTTCACCTTGATATTTATATCTGAAAATTCAGAATCACATACCGGCATTTTTTCTGCATTGTTGAAATCTTCAATCTGTTTCTCTGTTAAAGGCAACATGGGCTTTGATTTTAATAAGATGTTAGATGCTATGTCACGGCACTCATTTTCTATTCTATGTGCAATTATTTGATGGCATCTGGTCCCCATGTATGAATCTTTTTTAGTAACAACACCACCCTGTACAACCACATAATAAAAGCTGAAGGTTCATGTAGCTGGTATGGTGTAAATGAAGATTCTCAGGATCTGGATTGCAGAATGCAAGAGGTTTGAGGTTTGATTCAAAATCACAGACAGTATATGCTGGGTGTTCCAACAAGGCTTCAAACTTTTTGAATTTTGCTTTTTCACTTGATTAGGCATCACCATATGAACAGGTTATGGTTCCCACAGTATTTCAGATGCTCAATTAACTTGTTTTTAGCAATTTCTGCATTCACTTCACAAACCCCTTTTATTATTTTTTTACATCAAATACACATAAACATCTTCTGCACAACTTGAATATTATATTGGATTTGTCTAGTTGTGTTCTCACTAAAGCTTCAAGATTATGTATCAGAGTGTAATGATATTTGCCATCCCCTTCAATTAAGAGCAGATCAATCGGAACTGCAGAATCATCATCAATTGTACTGATTTGAGAGGTTCTATCAAGCAATTGCCAGTGGAACAAATAAATACATTAATAGATAATTGTTTGCCA